>NC_062978.1:23747466-23827466 GCF_023078275.1 Leguminivora glycinivorella | reverse complement strand
AATCTTGAAATTTGGTACGAAGCAACATCTTATAGCATAGATAAAGGAAAAATTACGAAAACCATAAATTTTTAGTTACATCACATAATATATTTTTTTTTAATAATTTTAACCTTACTACCCATTTCCTCATAAACGCGTAGAGGTATTAAATTGAAATTCATACCAAATACTTAGGTCTATAATACCTTTAAGCTGTAACAAAATCAAACTTCTATGTCAACGCAATCAAAAGAAACAGCAATTTAAGCTGCATATTTTGAAACTCGCAAGTACTCGCAAGGGAATCAAAACCTAAAGGGTACTTCCAGTCGACCTAGAATCTTGAAATTTGGCATGAAGCAACGTTTTATAGCACACATAAAGGAAAAATTCCGAAAACCTTAGGTTTGTACGGAACCCTCGGTGCGCGAGTCCGACTCGCACTTGGCCGGTTTTTAAATTTGTATGGCAAAATTGCTGATGTCACATAGGAAAATAGTAGAAGCACTAATGAATTGTTATGTATACCCAATTATGAGCGCAATTGTACCTACTTTCTTTGTAATTTTCTCCGACCGTCCTAGGTCTGGGATCGGTCTGAAAACCAGCGCCGGGCATCTTGTCCCGGCACACGCTGAGACCGAAACCCTTTGCCCAATACAAAAAAATTATTTCTTTACTCACTAGATTAATAGATATAACTCATCTGTAATAGTTTTTAATAACTGCATGTATTGTGTTGTAACTGTATGTATAAGGCAATAAACCTTTCTTATTCTTATTCTTATTCTAGTGTGCACTAAAAATTCTTAAACGAGTTCTCGCTTAGCCATGATAACAAATACGCAAAAATAAGGGTTAGGGCTAAGTGAAACATTGCCTCTCTGTGAGCCCGACAAAAGAATCCTTTTTCCGTAAAAGGTCCTAAGTGCCGTATATTGTTCAGAAAGTTTTGTCTTTCTTTAAGAGCAACTTTAGGGTGTGCTCTCAAGGGACACCTGAACTTGGCCTTGAACGTAGATATGTGCTTCGATTACTTAGCTATAGTTTATAAGTCGTAGGTAAGTTATACTGTATTACTATCGAAAATTTAAAACAGTCTAATAGTTACAATATTATCAATAATGCAGCTGAAAATGATATTAACGGGATTTTTAGTGCTATGATTTTCTTGACAATATTTTTGAGAAACGCCTTTTTTAACCCCCGACGCAAAAACGACGGGGTGTTATAAGTTTGACGTGTCTGTCTATCTGTCTGTCTGTATGTTTGTCTGTCTGTCTGTCTCTCTATCTGTCTCTGTCTGTGTGTGTCTGTCTGTGGCATCGTAGCTCCCGAACGGTTGAACCGAGATTTAGTTTTTTTTTGTTTGAAAGCTGAGTTAGTCGGGAGTGTTCTTAGCCATGTTTCATGAAAATTGGTACACTATGTCGCGGTCGGGGTTTTTTTCCAATTTTTTTTTTTTTTTTTATAGTGACAGGGTCTGATCCATAATATTATCCAGATTGAGATTCATACAAAATATAAGGTACAGCGATGCAATTTAGACTGGGGCTCAAATGCAACTGATCCATTTTTTTTCATGTTTTACAATGTTTGCATTATTAATTAGAGTGTCCACTGGTTATATATTATGTATATAAATAAACAAAATAAATAAATAAATATTATAGGACATTCTTACACAGATTGACTGAGGCCCACGGTAAGCTCAAGAAGGCTTGTGTTGTGGGTACTCAGACAACGATATATTTAAGGTTGTCTATTGTTTGCCCGACAGTCGTTTAACATAATATTCATTTGCCCGAATCTCACTTGCCTGAATTTCATTTGTCCGAATGATTTGTTTACCATAAAAATCATATGACATACTCGTTGTTTATCCGAATATTACCTTCCATAATCATACAATTCCATACTATTTGTTAGCCATATTATTAAGTGCAATAATATGGTTTCATAGAATATTCAAACGCCATAAGCAATTATTGCCATATTAATTGTTGCCCATATTATTACCTAACCTAACCTACTTTCTGATAGCAGTTTCATTTTCCAGGGGTCACAGTTCTATTCCTAACCTAACCTACTTTTCCAGTAGTTTCATTCTCCAGGGGGTCACAGTTCTAACCTAACCTAACCTACTTTCTGATAGCAGTTTCATTTTCCAGGGGTCGCAGTTCTAACCTAACCTAACCTACTGTCTGATAGTATTTTCATTTTCCGGGAGGTCACAGTTCTAACCTAACCTAACCTACTTTTCAAGCAGTTTCCTTTTCCAGAGGTTCACAGTTCTAACCTAACCTAACCTACTTTCTGATAGCAGTTTCATTTTCCAGGGGGTCACAGTTCTAACCTAACCTAACCTACTTTCTGATAGCAGTTTCATTCTCTAGTCCTTCTAGTACCTATTATAGTAGTTTTCGATTCTGCCAAAGCACATTATGGAAATTGACTTTTCTGGACGCTAATTTGTATGACAAATTATGGTATGGAATGTGGTAATTACGGATTTCGATGATTCTGACAAATGACATTATGGAAACTGACTTTATGGGAAACAAAGTTTCTGCCACTAGATTAATATAGTAAACAATGATTATGGAATAAGATGTTATGAGAAACAATATTATGATTGTTGAATAGGATGGCAAATAAAATTATGGCAAATGAAATTCTGGCAAATGGGGGTATCCCTATATTTAATATATAAATACTTATATACATAGAAAACATCCATGACTCAGGAACAAATATCTGTATTCAGTGGATACATGTGGAACTCAACTTTATAGTTTAATAACGGATAAACGGTAATGAATGTATCAGTTACCCCCACACAGCCCCACCATCACCAGTCAGGATTTGCGTCGGTGCATCTTTCTCAATCCTTCAGATATGACTTATCTGGATAAGCAGAGCTAATTTGAACCAGTACCCACTGTGGGACCCAAAATGTTATTACAGCACACGGTGTTTAAATCCAAAGTGCTAAAAGCATAGCGTCGTAAATGTTTTGAATAATAGATGGCGCTAAATGCAGCTCCGTGTTTATCGTCCCTGGTGCCGTTAAATCACTGAGCGTTTTCTTATAAATTATTCGCTTTCTATACAAACAACAATTTCGATTTATCTATTAATTTCACTCAAATAATTGTAACGAACACATCCGTGGCAGCCTCGGAATCCGTGACGTGGTGGATAAGCTGCAGGAAAGTCGCCTACGATGGTATGGCCACATACGCCGCAGACCGGTAGACTACGTCGGAAACAGATGCCTCAACCTCACCGTCCAAGGCCCTAGGTCACGCGGCCGCGGTAGGCCTAAGAAGCGCTGGCTGGACGTCGTGACAGCGGACATGGAAGAGAACAATCTCTCGCCTCAGGATGCCGAAGACCGGGCAAAGTGGAGAAGGCTGAGCAGGAAAGCGAACCCTGGCGCTAGGCCGGGAAAATGCTAGGTTGAAGAAGAAGAATTGTAATTAACTTATTTAAGCAGTACGTAAGTGATTAAATGAGTGCATCTTATAACAAAACTTTATTACATCATTCAAATCAATTTATTGAGTTTTATCAGGGCTGTTGGATAACTTATGACTAACGGGCTATGAGATAAAAAATGGACACGTATTATTTATTTAAAGTATTATGAGTTGAAAAAAGGGTTTTACTTATAAATATAAGAACCGATGACGAAATAAGGTAATTGAGGAAAAAGTTGGAAAACTTGACACTGAAGTCAAACAACTAAAAGAACAAATAACAACTGTCTCTATCGAGCCAAATAACTATGAAGACATACTTAGCGAATTCCATGAACGTAGCTTAAGAACGAAGAATATAATTATATCTGGATGTCCTGAACCTACGTCTACCAACGCTTTAGAGAGATGGCAGTACGATAAAAACCAAGTCACTGAATTACTAAAAACTCTGCAAACCGATTGCCCAGAACCACTGAAAATCTTTAGATTAGGAAAATTCAAACCCGATACCAACCGTCACATCAAAGTATGCTTTAAATCACAGAACGAAGCCAGTACCATATTGCAAAACCGGAAAAAAATAGAAAACAGGACAATCAAAGTTTTTAGTGATCAAACTCCTAAACAGCAAGCAAACTACAAGAAAGCTAAGGAAGAACTTCAACAGAGAACCAGCAACGGCGAAACAGACTTAAGCATAAAATATGTCAAAGGTGTCCCCAAAATTATTAAAACTTTGCCAAAAAACTCGAGCTGATAGCACCCCGCGAAAATTGTACGGACCAAACCACATACCAAGTCATAAACACCTACAATGATGTAATAACAAGCAAAGGATCTTTAAATTGTCTATATGCGAATACTCGGAGTATAGTCAAACCTGGAAAATTTGACGAACTAAAGTGTGCCATAGAAGCTATAAAAAGTACTGTACATATCACCGTATTAACTGAGACTTGGCTAAAATCTAAGGAAGAAGCCTTGAACTACCAGCTACCCGGTTACACACACTATTTTAACACACGAATCAACGAAAGAGGCGGGGGCGTATCAATATTTGCTCACCAACTTCTAAAACACCACTTAATAGAAGAACAGTACTTAAATGGAAACCACTATTTATGGATACATCTACAAAAATTCTCTGTTGACTTAGGAGTTATCTATAGATCAAATCATGACAGCATTAAAAACTTCTTGGAAATATACTCATCACAATTGAAAGACCACAGAAGGGCCATAGTTTTTGGTGATTTCAACATAAACTTACTGTCTACAGATGAATGTGTAAGAAATTATAAAAGAACTCTCAAAGAAAATAACTACAAAATTATAAACAAGGTTCACAAGGACCACTGCACACGGGAAACCAGTACTACGAAAACTTTATTGGATCACGTGTGTACGAATTTAAAGGAAAATAACTTTCACCTCGCCGTTATCGAATCGGCCATGTCCGACCACAAGCAAATTTACTTTGAAGTAAAAAAATACAACACGAAAACCAAACAAAAAATAAAGTATGAAAAAATTAACTATGACAATTTGTACAAAACAATTGAAACTCAAAACAAAGGAAATGTGAACAATGACTACACTGACCTGGAAAGTCGCTTGATTGCAAGTGTCAACAAGAACCGACAAACAAAATCAAAGATCCTCAACCCTCCGAGACAAGATTGAATCAATGCGGAGATTATTAAAGAAATTAACTCGAGAAATATACTATGGAAACAAATGAAGTGTAATCCTAACGACGACAAATTAAAACAAGACTTTATAACAAAGAGGAATCAAGTGGCAAATTCTATTAAAAGTGCAAAGAAAAAATACTACTATAAGTCGTTCACGGACTGCAAGAATAACCCCTCCAAGATGTGGAAGCTCATCAACAGTTTATCTACAAATGAAACAAAAGAGAACTCGGCACCAACTAGACTAGAAACTGCAACAGGGACTACAACTGACCTAAAGGAAATGTGTGGTATTTTTAATGATTTTTTCTCAAATATTGGTTTGACATTGGCTAATGAAATCCCTAAAAATGATTGTAACAATAAAACGTATATGTGTACTCCAACATCTGTCCACTCCAAATTATCTAAGTTTAAGCCTGCTACTTGCGATGAGCTCTCTAAAGTAATAGATGGATTAAAACTGAACACGAGCTGTGGCATGGATGGCATTAACACCAAAACAATCAAATGTTTAAAAAACATCATACTCGAAGAACTGACTGTCTGTATAAATACTTGCCTCGACCAGGGCCTCTTTCCTGATAGTTTTAAATTGGCAAAAGTATCACCAATTTATAAATCGGGTAGCAAAAGCGATCCAAGTAACTATCGTCCAATATCAGTTCTCCCCACAATTTCAAAAATATTCGAGAGAGTATTATATATCCGACTTGAATCGCATTTAAATTCTATAAATTTCCTGTACGAATAACAATATGGTTTTCGACCTCGATCTAACACGTTATCAGCAACAATAGACATGGTGACAAATATTAAAGTTAACATAGATGAAAGAAAAGTAGGACTAGGTATTTTCATAGACCTCAAAAAAGCTTTCGACACAATCAGTCACAACATACTACTAAAAAAATTAGAAGAACTAGGCATCACCAGTGTCGCATTAGACATACTGAAATCATACCTCACAAACCGACGTCAAATTGTAAAAATTCAAAATCATCAAAGTGAACCAAAAACAATTACTTACGGTGTTCCACAAGGGTCCATTTTAGGACCCTTGTTGTTTCTTATTTATATTAATAATGTGAAAGAACTTGACTTGAAAGGTGACATCACGCTGTATGCAGACGACACTAGCCTATTTTATTTCGGAAACACAATAAACAACGTAATACAAGATGCGCAAAATGACCTAAATAAGTTAAACTCTTGGTTCCAATCTAACTTGTTAACTATAAATGTAGCTAAAACAAACTTTATCATATTTGCCGCAAAAAACAAAATAATTCCTGATTTTCCGCCACTAACAATAAACAACCAAATCATCGCACAAGTAGACGAAGAAAAATATTTAGGTCTATTACTTGATAAGGACTTAACGTGGAAACCACACATTGACAAGGTCAAATCGAAATTAACAGCTTTAACTGGTGCTCTGCGCAACTTCGTTAATATTCTCCCGCCGCAAGTGCGCCACACTATATACAGCTCGCTAGGAAAACCGCACATAGATTATCTAATAGAGGTCTGGGGTTCTGCCGCTAAAACCAATCTCGAACCTCTCCAAGTGGCACAAAACAAACTAATCAAAGTACTATTCCATTATGACTTTTTAACATCAACCAAAACACTATATAGCGAAACCAAAATCTTCAACGTAACCCAGACCTATACATTTTTCAATTGTGTTCTAATACGAAAAATAACTAACAGTGACATTTTATCACAGCTTAAATTCAAAAGAAAACATCAGGTACAAAAAATGAAATTACGAAACGCTGATGACTTAGTTTTGCGTCCGTCGCGTACAAATTATAGCAAGAGAAGTATACTTTACGAGGGTGCTCAGATATTTAATAAACTTCCAAAAATAATTAAGGAAACAAAATCATTTTCCCACTTTAAATCGTTGCTTAAAAAACACATATCAACGAAATAATAATAATTAAAAAAAAATGTAAATAAATAAGCATGCACTTAAGTTAAGTATAAAAGGAGCTAAATATTTTAATAAATTGAATGAAATGTAAATATAATATAGTTTTATCCTAATATATTCAACAAATTAAATTTAACTGTACAATAATTTTATTTATTTAAAATTTAACATTATATGAATTTATTGAGACTGTAAATTAAAATAGGAGCTAATATTTAATAAATTGAATGAAATGTAAATATAATATAGTTTTATCCTAATATAATATATATAATGCAACAAATGAAATTTAACTGTACAATAATTTTATTTATTTAAAATTTAACATTAAATGAATTTATTGAGACTGTAAATTAAATATACTTAATATAACCTAAATATGATAACCGAATGAAATTTTACTGCATTGTTACTAATACATTTTGAAATTTAAAGCAATAAAAACTCTCTTCAAACAAAATAAAAATATTTTAAAATAATATTTATAAACCAAAAATAAAAGTTAACAATAGTTTTATATAATACTTTTATTTTACATTTTAATATATATATAATATTAATATTAATTATTTTAATGTTAATTATTATTAATATCAACCAAAAAAAAAATTCAATCAATTAATATTAATTATTTTAATGATATATTATATATTAGTACACATTTCACAATCAGTAACTAAGTAAGGATAAACCGAACTACACTCAGCCTGCGCTTGCCGCTTCTAGCGGCAAGGTTTCCGTGTTATTGCTTGTTTTGGTGTTGTTGTCACTGGCTACACGCAATGCGCGCGAGCAATGAGGACTTTTGTTCAAGTACCCTTTTATTACTTATAATTTACTACCTGCACTCATAATCATAACAATGTTTTAAGTTATTAATGTTTTATCTCGTATAAGTGAATTGTAAAATTCTTAATGAGATTAAATGATCTTAAACCTCAAACCTTAAACCTTATGACCACCCTGGGTAAAAAGTTTGTTGAACTGTCTTTCACGTCAAAACGGAGCGACTAATCGACGTAATTTTTTATGTGTTATAGGCTCATTTTTGTCTCTTTAATTCCCTACTTAAATAAAATAAGGGGGTGGACATTTTTATGGAGCATTCCGCAGTTTTTGAGTTTAATACGACAACAGCCGCGGGCAAAAGCTAGTAAACAATAACTAACTCAACGATAAATTATATAAACCGAGGTTCAAATGAAGTCCCCAACTCAGCTGAATTAGCTAGCCGGACTAACTAGCAGAAATGAACTGCATTTCACATTTAACCTAACTAGCACATGCGTTTTAACTGAGTTACTAGCCAGTATTTACTAGTGCTTCTACCATGAGATTTTGACATCGTGGACTGTTTCTCTATAGAGTAAACTTCACCCAAAAAATAATATTTACTGGATGGAGAATGCAAAAAGCGGCAGACGTCGCTTAACATTCGCATGTTCATCGCTAGGTCGTCGCGTCGCATCGCCGTCGCTTGTCCGTCGCCCACCTAAGACACGTCCATATAGAGCGAAGGTTTGATTTCATCGCATTGCATCACAAGACACGGCGTTACGCCGTGGTTTGCGTGAGCGGCGGTCACGCGACGGTCGCGCGACGGCGAGGCGACGCGACGCGACATATATATATATTTTTTTAATTAAGTATCAAATTATAAATTGTAATTGACATTTCATTAAAAATCATACTCGACGATCTTAATATAAATTCGTATAGATTAAGGTAGAATAATTTATAATGTAATTTTATATTATGAAATAAATAAATCTAAATCTAAATCTAATCATCAAACCTTAGATCTCTATGGAAGCGTCTTACGCCGTGGCTTGCGTGGGCGACGGTCGCGCGATGGTCGCGCGACGGCGATGCGACGCATACGAAATCAAACCTTATCGATATGGAAGTATGAGACGCAACGGCGAAGGTCGCGCGACGGTCGCGCGACCGTCGCCCACGCAAGACACGGCGTTAAGACTTTCAACCAGAGATGTGCTACGCTATATTGCTATGGATGCGTCTGATATGTCGACGAAATAAAACGTTCTGTCTATGGAAGTATTTTAAGGTGCTTTTCCATGAGAGATGTGCTACGCTACGTTGCCATGGATATCAAACACAGCCACGTAGCGCTTCTCAGGTGGAAAGGCACCCTTAGTCCGTTTCACATTATCCGATCCGATATCGGATGCCGGAAGGATTTCAATGGAAAAAATCTAAGATGGTACCTGTATCTGTGATGGGTATCGGTCCTACATCCAATATCAGATCGGATAATGTGAAAACGCACTTAGATGGGCGACATAAATGAACTATGGATGCGATGAGATGCGATGGTGACGCGACGACGGCCGCGCAAACACCGTCCACGCAAGACACAGCGTGTTACCTATTGTCCCGGATCTGTAAGTTCACATTTTTGACACATTTGTTTTGAAGTATGTTGCGATGTGGCTAAGACGTATCGTTTGCCAAATCTACCGATTAATTTCGAATTGGTTGAATCGATTAGGCCCTATGTACAAGGAGGCGCTTAAACAAATATACGATTTCTATCAACTTACTGAAATTTCATTTGAATCAAAATGATACTCTGCCACAGCACTAGTTTAAAAATAAAAATGAATGATAAATGACATAATAAGAAGTAAATCCTGCGTGATAAATTAATATCGTAAAATACTCACTAACGAAGATCCGCAAAAATGTAACATGTGATTATGTTTAAAGTAAGCGAAATATTGTTTTTAAGGTACTTTATTTTTTTTAAATATTATTACAGGATTTTATTTAAAATTTCATTAGGTTGCGCGAGTTTACGTTTTGTAGACGCTGTCATGTGTCAAAAAGAGGTTCTTACAGCTCTGGGACAATACTAAACTTAATGGTATTGACGCCATTTCCACGCATGTTCTAAAGTATGTCATAAATGAAATAAAGATCTCTTATCTCATTAACCAATCTCTTGGGCACGGTATATTTCCCGCAGACCTTAAAAGATCTGTAGTTAAACCTCTATTCAAAAAAGGAGATAAGAAACTACTTGATAACTATAGACCCATAACCTTAGTCCCTGTACTTTCTAAGGTATTTGAGAGAGTTATGCGAGATAGGATCGTACAGTTTTTAGGAAAACACAATATTCTAGCAAAAGAGCAGAACGGATTTGTTAAGGGCAAATCGACAACCCACGCAGCTTATTCGTTAATTAGTAGCGTCACAGGTATTATAGATAAGAAAAAGTCAGTAGTCGCAGTGTTTTTTGATATGTCTAAGGCGTTTGATCTTGTTGACCATTCAATATTATTGCAAAAATGTGAACATTATGGAATTCGGGGAGTTGCTTCTGAATGGATAAAGTCATATTTATCTAATCGTAGTCAATGTGTTGAAATCAGTAGACTAAATTGTAACAACGAACTAACTCAATACAGGTCGTCTTTTCAAACTACTATGAGAGGCGTTCCCCAAGGTAGCATACTGGGGCCGCTGCTTTTTGTCCTATATGTTAACGATATTCCTCGTGTAACAAGATATCAAGTTGTTATGTACGCAGATGACCTATCAATTATTATCCCAGATGATGACATGACTATAACTTTTGAAAATTTAATAAATACTGCTGTTAATGATATTGATGATTGGTTAATTAGAAATAAGTTAATAATGAATGTGAATAAGACAAATTGGGTTCAATTCTCCAATTATAAAATGCAACGAGCTTCGCTGAGAATTGAGTGCAAGGGTAAGCCCATTAAAGAATGTGATCAGGTAAATTTTCTGGGTATTAACATTGATCGATTTTTAAATTGGAAGGAACAAGTAACGTCTATTTGTAATAGATTGAGTCGATTTGTATTTGCCTTAAAGCGACTGCGAAGGGTAGCAGATGAATATACTGCTCTAACCGCATACCACGGCTATGTCGCATCTGTTCTTCGGTACGGCATTATAATATGGGGAAACTCTACAGCAGTCAATCAAGTGTTTCTAACACAGAAAAGATGTCTACGTGCTATTCAAGGTGTAGGTTCTTTAGCGACTTGTAGACCGCTCTTTAAGAAGTATAATCTCCTAACCTTAACTTGTGTTTATATTTACGAGCAGGTGAAATTCGTATTAAGTAATCCTGAACTGTTCGAAAAACCAACCCAAAATCCCAGACTGAGGGACAGAGACGTTTGTCGAGTAAAACAGCAAATTTGTAACTCAGCTCAGTACAACAACTGTTTCATGATGTCAGGGAAAGTTTTTAACAATATCCCTTTAGAATTAAGATTGTTGTCTAAAAATCTATTTCTACGTAAACTTCGACATTGGCTGATCGACAAATGTTTTTATAACCTTAATGAATTTTTTAATAACTAATTTTTATATTGATTGACATGTTAAATATTACTCATTGCCCTGGTAATGCATTAATTTATTTTGGCATGTTGTAACATTTTGTGACATAAGTATTATAATTTAACAGTATGGCGTTGGCGTTGTACTATATCGTCTCTACTTGTAAATATGTAGTCGTAAGTCAATTTTCTAGTCAATAATAAAAATTTGCATGCCTACACCCTCGGCGAAATGTGACGATCAAAATAATGCATGTTTACCTACCACCTAATCTAATGTACCACATTTCTTGCAAATAAAATATTTCATTTCATTTCATTTCATTTCAAGACTTAACTTATTTTTTTTTATGTTCAAACACTCGTGGTATAGGCTCTGGAATGGAGCTTGGTACAAACCTAGTTTAAACAGTCACTTTTGGAATTTCTTATGAAACACTTTTATATGAATATCTTTATTAACTTTGCGGAAGTACGTAAATTTCCCTAAAATATTTTCCTTTACTAAAATTCTCTAATTATCAAATACTTACCGAAGTCGGGACAATATTATTCGCTTCAAACTTTTAACTTCAATACTGTGTACCCCGGGTGGTGACGGGTTAAGTGGTATTCAAGTGTGAACGCCTAAGGTGAAAATTATTTTGATACCAAGTGCCACTGCTTTTCAGATCACCTATGAAGAAATTAAATAAGTAATAAGTTTTTTGCAAAAATTTCATTTTTGGCACAAGCTTTTATCGCCGACTGTACCTTTCTTTCAACAGTCATCTACTGCTCCCCGAGACGTTTCTAAAAACCCCTTACTCGATGGGGTACGACGTTTCATGACAGAGTTAATTTCTATAAACCCATTTCTGCTCCATCATCAGATCAGCTCCATGATACCATAATATTGCATTGTCACGTGATTTACATTATGCGTGCAAAATTTCAGCTCAATCGGAAACCGGGACGTGGTTCCTTCTACTTTTTGACGCACACTAATATACTAACAAGGCAAGTTGAATAAAAACTTGTAATAATAAATTAATAAATACAGGTACAGGAGGAATTACTTTAAAATACGTATCCGCTTGTGTCTCATGTCTTAAACCACCCGATTTAACTGTACGAATATTTGCAAAGCGCCACACGGTATCAGAGCTCATGCCGTCCTGTTCTTTGTTTCTAGGAATTGACCGACTTTCCACCTAGTTGCCGAGTCACAGACCACTTTAGATAGACGAAACACATAAACAATCCAATAAACATCATCATCATCATCATATTAGCCCTTTATCGGCCAGTACTGAGTATAGACTCGCTTATAGTACGCCACTTGTCCCGGTTCTGAGCTTGTCTCATCCAGTTGTGTATTCTATTTCGATTGTAGTCGGGAAACCTTCATTTCTGGTTTTTGTTCATTGTCCCCCGACTGCAATGGAAAAAAAACAGCCAGGTACGTTTACGATCCCTCATGAGCATAAACTTTTACTTTAGCTATTTTTGAACCTGAATGAGTGTTACATTATTTTTATTTATATTATTATTCAAGTATTTCAAGTATGACTGACTAAAGGTGCGGTGCGACCACACCGCTGCTTAAAAAACGGTGACAGTACGGAATCGCAGCGACGCATCGTAGTCGTGTACCATTTTTACCGCATGCTCCCCACACTGCTGCTTAAAATACGCAGACGGTACGGAAACGCAGTGACTTTCGTACGGGGCTCGTCGTGCGTTTCCATTTTTTAAGCAGCGGTGTGGTCGCACCTTAACATAGTATATCTAAAGATTATTTTCATGTTTTCAGTTCGCTTTAATACTGAAGTCGATATTTTTAATTTTTTAATTATTTATTTACTAGCCTGCTGTAGTATCCTACTGCTGAGCAAAGGTCTTCCCTCCTTTTTTCACCTGGAAGAGTAGGTACCAACGATAATTAATAATCTAACCACAAAATTAAAATTTTGAAGCAACCCCCGACATAGTTTACCGATTTTCACGAAACATGGCTAAGAACACTCCCGACTAACTCAGCTTTTAAAAAAAACTAAATATAAATCGGTTCATCTGTTCGGGAGCTACAATGCCATAGACAGACACACACACAGACAGACAAGCAGACAGACAGACACGTCAAACTTATAACACCCCGTCGTTTTTGCGTCGGGGGTTAAAAAAACATAAAATATTGCACACTCATCAGGCCCCGTAGCCGAATGGCATTTCTCCGACGCCAAACGAAAGCGATACGCCGCTGGCTCTGTCGCGCCAATACGCAAGCGCGATAGAGATAGATATCTACTAGCGCTTCGTTTCGTGAGCGATTGTGCCATTCGGCTAGCCACCCTGGCCCCGTAGCCGAATGGCATTTCTCCGACGCCAAACGAAAGCGATACGCCGCTGGCTCTGTCGCGCCAATACGCAAGCGCGATAGAGATAGATATCTACTAGCGCTTCGTTTCGTGAGCGATTGTGCCATTCGGCTAGCCACCCTGGCCCCGTAGCCGAATGGGATTTCTCCGACGCCAAACGAAAGCGATACGCCGCTGGCTCTGTCGCGCCAATACGCAAGCGCGATAGAGATAGATATCTACTAGCGCTTCGTTTCGTGAGCGTTTCGTGAGCGATTGTGCCATTCGGCTAGCCACCCTGGCCCCGTAGCCGAATGACATTTCTCCGACGCCAAACGAAAGTGATACGCCGCTGGCTCTGTCGCGCCAATACGCAAGCGCGATAGAGATAGATATCTACTAGCGCTTCGTTTCGTGAGCGTTTCGTGAGCGATTGTGCCATTCGGCTAGCCACCCTGGTAATTGGATCGAAGTACTATAACACTGAAGAGCAGAATAATTGGTTATTGAAAACTGGCTGGAATGCCTTTGATGGTAAATTGGAAAATAGGACCTGTGTTGATAGAATTTATTTTACGTAAGTACCTAATATTAAAATGAAATTTATTTTTGAATACAAAAATGTATGTGGTTTGACACAGTATTAATAGGTACGAAGAGTCCAGGAAACTTAAGTTATTTTACCAATAAATATTTCATTTCGACTGTTTTTTTATGTTCTGGTCCAACTATCATCCGTGAACAAAGTGGTCATGTTCCTCGAACTCCCACTACATTATGTTATAAAGTAATTTTCACACAGACCCACTGAGATGATCCTCTCAAGATGACTTGTGTTGTACACAAACACAAGTCATCTTGAGCTTACTGTGTTCTAACACAGACAACGATACATAGAAAACGTCCGTAATTCACAAACAAGTATCTGTGCTGTGCTCATCACACAAATAAATGCCCTTACCGGGATTCGAACCCAAACACGCGGCTTATACTATGCATTAGTAACAGGCAGAACAAAAAGACCAAGAGTCTGACTTTTAATCTGTAAATCTACTAATGTTTAACAATTAAAATAACCTAACCACAAAATTACGATTTTGATAAAACTTCCGACATAGTGGACCGATTTTCATGAATCATGGCTAAGAACACTACTACCTCAGCTTTCTGACAAAAAAAAACTAAAAAAACCGGTTCATCCGTTTGGGAGCTACGATTCCACAGACAGACACACATAGACAGACGGACAGGCACGTCAAATGTATAGCACCCCGTCGTTTTTGCGTTGGGGGTTAAGTACAGCAATTCCCGTTAAGTTTGTACACTTGGATCACGTCTCCGATTTGGATAAAAATTGGTAGGCTGATAGAGTCCATGATGCTGAGCAAGATCCACTAGGTTTCCCAAAATGTCCAAAGGTTGATTGTATGAAACTTTCCTTTTTTGTTACCGAAAATGTATAGAAATCTGGTAACAAAAAAGGAAGGCTTCATACAAACTACATAGGACATTTTGGGAAACCTAGTGAATCTTGTTCAGCATCATGGACTCTATCAGCCTACCAATTTTTATCCAAATCGGAGACGTGATCCAAATGTACAAACTTAACGGGAATTGCTGAGTAATAGTAATAATGCAAATGGCCATTAAATGACCAAGATGTTGAAATAAAATGATATCACAATATACCCTCATCTAAATCCAATAATGCTCCATCTTTCATCGTTCATTTCACAATGTCATCACGAGACCAATAGCTCCCGAGAGGATATAACGAAATCCTTCGTTATCGGCAGAGACCAGTTAAAAATAAAGATGGGATTGTTGATGTTGATTCGACGATCATTGTCCCGATAGTCATTTCAGCGAACGGTCTCATAGCGAAGAGTCTCGACCAACATCTCGAGAGACTCTCGCTAGGTGGTTATATCAAGGGTCAGATGCAGAAGGCGGTGATCTTGGACACTGCGCGGATAGTCCGATGGTTCCTCTCTCTGCAGCCCTAACCGCCGGCAGCTTGGGCCCTGCCCTGCTGCTGGCGGCGGCGGTTAGGTTTTTTATTTATAATGTGTTTATATATTTTTTATTGTTTTGTATATGGTTTTGTATTTTACTTTTATAATCATATTATAAAAAAACCTAGCCTAAGAATTAAAATGAATAAAGAGAATAATAAGACAATTTTGGTACCCAACTAATTGGAAGGCTTTTTTTTTCCATAGCCCAGTATTTAGTTTATTTACAACCCCATAATATGCGCTGCGCATTTGACGAGAGTGGAGGCGTCGTTACTATTTGAAAAAGATCCTCGAAAAATGGATCGAAACATGTCGAGCGTTATTTCGCCTTCTTTCTTTAGTTTGAGGCTGGGTTAATCAGTGTAAGGTATTAAATATATTCATTGATCTCTTTCATCCAATAGCCTAGTTCATTGTAGATTCCACCAACTCTCAAATAGTCCTTACAAACTAGCAAGTGCTGCTTCTGCGAGCGGCCCACACGGGCAAAGCCAGCAGCCTCTCGGTGCTTTCATTACTTTTTCTTTCTATGAGTTGACTTCAGGTCCGCGCATGCCTCCTGAAGCAATTTGATTGATTGATTGATTGCATGCCTCTTAGAGCATCATCGGGTAATCCGGAGATTACCCGATGATTTCCGTTATGGACAAGAAGGGCAATTGAGCTGCAATCCTTGAGTGTATTTTTGTTACATCTCTCTGTCTGAAATTTCAATAGCTCTCTATTCAAAATTAAAACTGAATTGTTGCTTGCTTGCCCAATAACTTGCTTCTCTGCTCGTTATTTTTTTATCGTTGGGTGTTATGTTATTACAGAACAAGATTACATAGGTACCCAATATATGATAATTTTAATGTTTTGTTTAAAATTGATACACATTCTTTACTGTCACCTCGTCTCTATTTATTAAGTTGGTTAGGCTTTGCGATTAGCTAGGTCGCCGATAACGGGTAGAACGGGGACTAAGAGAAGAAGGTTGTTAAGGGACTTTTTAAACTTTGAGAACTTTTGCGACTTTGTGACGAATCTGTTTGGAGGCGATTTAGATTGTGAGACTTAACGTTTTATTAATCTTTTGTGATTTTTTAAAAATATTAAGTTAGATACCTACTTTCTAAGACGTTGAAATAAGCGTTATACCTACAGATCTCAGAGGCCTGCAGGCCTATGATGATTGAAATTATATCAGTTATCTACGTGGATAAAGCATTCGTCACATTCTAGCGAGTATATGCTGCTATATAGTACCTGCAACACAAGCCATCTTGAGCGTACCGTGGGACTCAGTCAATCTGTGTAAGAATGTCCTATAATATTAACATGAACATACCTATTTACATCCATACTAATATTATAAATGGGAAAGTGTGTGTCTGTTTGTTTGTCCGTCTTTCAATGCAAAATGGAGCGACGAATTGACGTGATTTTTTTAAGCTCGCTGTATAGCAATGCTGATACGTTGCACGTTGTGCGAGGAAGTCGATAATATTTATTATTTATTTATTTATTTTATGTCAGTGTCAGAGTGATCCCCATTCAATAATGATAAAACTGCATACATGATTTCAAAATGTAACATTAAAAAGTCAAATATAATCTATTCTGGTATCTTATCTTATCTTATCTTAAATCTGCGGGGGCCCTTACGGATACACTTCGACCCATCGGGATCTTTTGTGCAATTACCCCCTACGATCCTAAGATCCTTCAGCTATTCAGGAGCTTCTCGACCATCTCCACGTATCGGATGATGAGGCTCATGGGTAGCTCTCTGAAGTCCTTCGGTGCCAGGTAGCCTGCTCCAAAGTTCTTCATTCTTTGTCTGGCGAGGGCGTGACATTCACACATTAAATGTCTGACGGTCTCTTCCTCTTCGCCACACATGCGACAATCAGTGTTGTCGGCGTGTCCCATCTTGGCCAAAATTCCTTTGACCCCGTAATGGCCTGTGAACACCCCCGTTATAATTTGGAGTTGTCTTTTGCCTAGCTTCCCTAGCTTTTTGCTCCATCCAGAGTCTACCCTCTGCATAAAGAGCTTTGAATGTTTCAGACCAACCAGGGCATCCCACTCTTTTTGGTGACTAGCCTTTGTTTGGTCTTTTATAGCCATTCTGATGGTTCCTTGTGAAAGGCCCACATAAGGTTCCGGACCTATGAAGTTGTCTTCAGATCCGGCCTTGGCAAGTTCATCAGCGTTTTCATTGCCAATGAAGCCTTCGTGCCCCGGTATCCATACCAGTTGCACCTTGTTTTGCCTTCCAAGCTTGTTAAGAGCTTGGATGCCGTTTAATACCAGTCTAGAGGTAACTCTGGGCGATGTGAAGGCTTTGAGTGCCGCTTGACTGTCGCTGAGTATATAGATAGTCTTACCTTGGATTTGTCTAACTATATTCTCATGTACACAGGCAATTATTGCATATGTCTCGGCTTGGAAGACCGTGGCATAATTGCCCATGCTGATACTACCACTGTAGTCATTTGCATAAATGCCTGCGCCCGTACCAGATGCCATCTTGGACCCGTCTGTATACCAGATGATGGTGTTGTCTCTATATCTATTCTGGTATTATAATGTTTATTGTATGTTGTGCTACTAGCCATTATTCAGACTGTACGCTTGTTTGATACCGAAGTACTAAATGAAATATGAAAAATGTGAAAATCAAACTGCAAATCTAAAAACAAATAAATATTATTCTATTTTACATTCTATTTTCATTTATAGTTAACTGAAATAAATGAACTTTTGCAGTAACATAATGGAATTCTAGCTCTAAAGCTTATTACATGAATGTCCGAACCATCATGTTGGAGCATCCTGTATTTGGCCGAGCGCAAACCGGTCCGGCCAAAGCGGGCGGCTGCCAACAACAAGGAAAATAAGTGACAATAATTATGTGCTATTACTTAAATGCTATTTGCGCTCAGTGCAATGTTGGCGGTTTCTTGTTTTGGTTATAATACGAGTATATATAATGAATAGAATACCTACATAATTATATGATTGTTGTTTTGTATAACATCTACCGCGGAATGGAATAGGTATCGAGACAAACCTTATTGGTTTAACGATACTATGTAAATTAATTAGAGATTTATGTTTGTAATTACCTAAATAAATAATAATAATAATAAACTAGGACAATACAATACAAATATTCTTTATTGTTCACCAATATAACAAGATTTCATCACATAACTTTAATTAACTATGGTAGACAACAGGCGGTCTTATCGCTAAAGAGCGATCTCTTCCAGACAACCTTTGGGTAGTGGAGACAAGACACAAAAAACAACTGATTTGAGTAGGTGATGCAGTGAGTGATAGAAAACGTCAAATAATCTTAATACTAATAAACATACATAAATAGGAATTAAAATAAACCTAAATATACCGTACATATATAAATACTATAACAACACAGCTACGAATGTACATAGATCAAAAACAATGCGGCCAATAGCGATAAAGGAAAATGAAACGGGACCATCAATAAATATTGTATTATGGAATAGATAAATAATGCTCTTTTACTTGACTTTACAGGACTTTGTTTTCCATTTATATAATATTCAGTAAATGGAAATATTACTAGTTTTATTTCATGAGTAACTACCGCGGTAACCGTAGACAATATTAAATTTAAAAATTAAAGAAATCTCCATACACACCCCCCCCCCCCCCCCCCCATTTTGAGGAAGTTGATGGTTAGAAAGAAACAAAAAGTAGCCTATGTCACTCTCCATCCCTTCAGCTACCTACCTCCATTTAAGATAGGACGGGAAGTATAAGGAGTTTTAGCCTACAGTTTAATTTTTTGCTTTTGTTACAGGGCCCACCCGTTATGTTTTTGCTTTAACTGTACACATATGTACATATATCATAAGCATAATATTCGTGAACTACAAGTGTTTGTCAATAAGTCCCTCCGGTCATCTTCCGTATCTTCTGGCCGAAGACCATAAGAAATGAGGATCTGTGGAGTATGTGCCGACAACCTCTATCCCTAGGAAGTGGCTCTGCGGAAATGGAGATGGATCGGTCATGCCCTTCGAAGAGGAGCTACCAACAGCGCCAGTATCGCGTTTGAGTGGCGGCCTCAAGGAGGAAAGCGAGTCCGCAAACGCCCCGTACACACCTGGAGGCGGAGCGTTGAGAACTAGCTGAGGGAATATGGACTGAGCTGGAACGAGGCAAAGGCGGTGGCTCATGATAGAAAGGCGTGGAAGGATATTGTGGAGGCCCTATGTGTGCACCTATGGAGTGCCTTAGGACATTCAACGACATAATGGGTAGGTGCTTTGTTTCTTCAGAGTAAGCCAGTCTTTGGGGAGCTGGTCTAATATCCCCAACGCTTATTGTTCTCAATAAACACCTTTCTTTCTGTATGTGTTCGAATAATATTAGTGAGAATAATAAAATTAATAAGGCCTCTCTCAAGAAGCTGTTATTAAATAATAGCACAAACAGAAGCCTGTACAATAACCTCATTTAAAGCACTATTTGTCTGTCCAACTTTAACCTCAAAGGTACTATAACTACTAACTCACACCTCATCTACTCTTAATAAACTACTCAACTAAGTCCTCCTTACCATTGGATTATAAACTATAACATTTCTACTTTAAGATTTAAATTACCTTGTCTAATCATTGTCGCTTACGCTTTTTGAAATCAAGAGTATACACATGATCCTCACTTACAAAATTTCATAACAACATTCATCTTCTCAAGCTAATGTGAACTATAACTATTATAATAAGGCGTAAATTCGCTGAGGTGATGAATGGTAGATATGCTCTTTGGGATGAGGAGTGTGTTTCAAAGCGTCTCTGGTTGATGTTTGTGTTTAGAAATGTGGGCGACCCGGATAGTGCATTTTATAGTTGAGGGGATCGCGTCACTGTAGGTAGATGCAGTGTAAAAAGTATTTTCACTTCTCATGATCAAAAAGTGCACCTTTATGTCGTGCGTTGACGACATAAAATCGCATTTTATGCTTTAGAGCATACGTTAGGAACCTTATCAAACAGACGAAGGGTTAGACTTAATTAGATAGGTAATACCACATGTTTTGAATGTTGTCATAATGTTTTACATATTTAGGAATTAATGATTTTCACACATTGATTCGTTTCTACGTAATAAAGTCGTGTATGACATGCGCGCAAATCGCCAAAACAATCCAGACGGTCTAAACCTTGACCTCGATTCGTGAACACTTAACAGTAAAACACTCGAAGGTGAGCTAGCGAGAAAGACAGATAAACAAACCTTGTTGACTTCCGAGTAACTTAAGCTAAGGAGTAAAGTTGGCGTGGGGTGCGAAACGTCTCGTATTTAGGAAGGATGAACACTTTCCAGAATCACAATCGCTTTGTCGTATCGTACTTAGCTAGCGCTTTTCTGTAGTGGCGCGACAGAGACAGACTGCGTTTCGATTGCATTCATCATTATTCGTTTCACCCAAATAACCGATATTAAATTTCAGAACCTATCTCGGCACAACTCGGACACTGGCTAACAAATACGAGTATATGAAAGAGGCGCGTTCCTAGCACACATTCTAAGCTCGTGTTGGTGAACGCGTACAATGCTTGTATGAGTGAGATATGAAAGGTCGACTGTTCGCATTTTTGACAGGTGGTAACCGAGAGGGGGTGGGCGGCACTTTCAGCGGACAGCGCGAGTGGCCATACTGTACGATAGTACTCTTTATTATACTGTGATCTCGGTTAAAGTAAAAATCGTTTCCTAGCATTTCAAATTCAAATAAAACCAAAAAACTGAATTTTGATTTGGAACAGTAAAGGTCCTTGATTTAATTACGTACTTACCTACTAAACTTGTAACAACTTGGGCGGTTTTACGATTCTTTTAAAGACAACTAGCATAACTTTCCTTCACTAACACCTAAACAAACTATAAACATTTGTCTCTAGCCCCAACAAAAACATGTCCCAAAACTTCCCGAATGTCTCGGCAACCTAAGCGGGACAAATTAACCGCGGGAAGCCACTATTTGTACGGGACAGGGAGATTTGTACGTTTGGGCAGAGCAGAGTTTGTTAGCAAGAATTTTAGAAATGGTCGTAATTGTATGAAGATTTTCAGTAGCATGCAAAGCAACCACCTATATTAAGAGTTTTGAATAATTCACGGACAGTGTCGTTGCGACCATTAGTAACGTTAAAAGTTAACGTGAGGGTAGATTACGCGCTATCTACGCAACTTTGGCATCCACCTGCCATCTTCAATTTTCCGTGATCATGATGCATACAACTGCGTTGAAATATCGGGAGATCAACACAATAGTATATTACGATACAAATGCGTAAAAAAAACTCGTGTCGATTTAAAACACTCCCTTCGGTCGTGTTTTAATTTATCGCCACTCGTTTCGAATTTCCTTTTCGCACGTGTATCGTACGACGTTTTTCAGTACGGATGGCCCTCTGAATTTTCGACCTGACATATAATGAACCACTTCTCGCACTAGTGCGTAAAAAAACACCATCTGTACTGAAAAATATAAAAGGTAATCACGGTCTATATCCCGGTCAGTATTTTTTTTTAAATTTTAGTATTCATGCAAGAAATAATAATTTTACTTTTAACTAATATAGCAATCACCATCTTACTAGGCCTTGACTCCATTTACGTGGTGGGCCTTCCGTATACTTTTCTTACATTTTGCACGATTGAGTGCAAGATCAGCGTCTGTATTGTGGTTTTTCAGTACAAGTTTTTTCTCTTAAATAATAATCTTTAACCCATCGCTAGCTATGCTATTGTAGATGTTTCTAACTACTATTACATGTTACATCTTTGATACATTTTCGCCGATAGCGGCCATATCGACCGCGGTCATATTTTTAAAGCGACGTTTATGGCGCCATGCGTCATACTTGAAGATAGCCATTTTATTGGTGATAGCTTTTATTTATTTTAGGTTTGCGCTAGTTTTTGGTGTAAGATGCAATCTTTTTACTACAGTACTATAATATCGACCTAATAATGTAACAATCACCTAGATACGTTTCTGAAATTTTTGTATACTACCCAAATAAAATTAAAATTGCAAAATTTAAGTAAAATGATAATAAAAAAAAATCTTTATTGCAACTATAAGGTTACGTGTATATACAATATTGGTCCCTGGCTCTCAAAGTAGGTCTCCCTGTGTCTCAAGAGCCAGTTTCTTCCCGTTTACAATTAGGTGTAAGGTTACAATATTGTACACATTTATATAATATATATCTCACTTATATTACATAACTAAAGTTAAATTAAATTTAAAAGTGGAAAATGTCTGCCTTGGGTGAGACTTGAACTCACGGCCTCTGGATCGATACTCCAGCGCTCTGCCGACTGAGCCACCAAGACTTCAACCAAGCCAGCGAAATTTTCCACTACTAAGGTCAATGGGACCCGTAGCGACATCTACCGTAAGAGTGTTAAACTTCTTAAACGCATCGATTGCAGACGTTTCTGCTAATCAGAAGTTAAAATTTAAAGTTAAATTCTATATAAATGCAAGAAAGTAGGATGAGTGTGCGCGCGCGGATGTGTGAGTAATGTGTATGTGTGATTTTTGAAATGTGTGTGTTTGTGTGTGTTGACGTGCGCGTGTGTTATTTGAGACTTTTCTAGACAATGATTTTAAGTAATAATTCTGTATCGTTATAATTTAATGTTTTTAACCAAGATTTAATTTTGTTTTTTAATTGAAAATTACTCATGTAATAATATTAATATAATTTTCCCCTCACTAGCTCGGAAACACGTGTTTTGTCCTTTAATACCAGCGGGTAAAAACGCATTTTATCCACTAGTGGGTAAAGTAATTTGACCTTGAATAAAGTCAAATTAACTGCTTTAAAATTGATAAAAGTAGGTGAATCTAGTAATAAAGATGATTTACCACCCGTGGAACTACTGGAAGCAGTGATAAACGCATTTTTTGCGTTGTAGTTTCCTCGCTATAGTGAGGGGAAAAGTTTTGTGTTACACTCGGGTGCAAATATATTTTACTTCTCGTGTGTTAAAAAACTCGCAAGTTCAGGATTCTATTCTCGAACCACTCGCTTCGCTCGTGGTTCAACTATAGAATCCTTTCACTTGCTCGTTTTTCAATTCCACACTCGGCGTTAAAATACAACTTTGCCCCCTTGTATAACAAATAACTATTAAATCATCACAACGCTCAAGATACCACTTTATGTACCACTGTCTTCACTAGAATGATGGATACATTGCTAGCTTTTGGTTCAATATTAGCAAGCAGTTTAGCACCAAATGTTAAAAAACCATTTTCATTACGTAACAAGTAATTAAAAAATAACTCATGATTTCTCATTTACTAGGCTTTTTAAGTTCAGTAATTAAATAACAGAAAACGCCAACGCTTTGTTTAGTTTTATTTGTTGAGGTACACAAATGGACGAACGAAATAATTAATTGGGCAAATGTTCGTTGTTGCCTGTTCAGCATTTTTAGATGCCTAGTTTGTTTTTTCAATTTTAAGCTTATCTATTACACACCCAATCCATTAATATTTTTACTTTTGTTATACGAGTATACCGCTTTTTTATTGAAAGCCTATACCTACTGTGTTTCACTGCTAGGCAAAGGCACCCCCTTCGATTTCCAAATAAAATGGATATTTGTGAGTGTGTTTAGTAAAACGTTCCACTTTGTCGATTACCATTAAGGCGAGATTTACTTAATGTATCTTCATATGAATAAACTGACAAAGCGGATTTATAACAATCGACAAAGTGGGACGTTTTCCCGTGTACAGTCACATTTAATAAATTAATATATTAAAACGCTTTAGTTTTTGAAGCAGGTACCTAACAATAGTTTCAAATATTAAACTCATATAACCCGGCAACCTTCAAATCAAGAGTGAACAGGCATCTTCTGGGCGAGCTCACTCCATCGTAGGCCACGTCTTTGCCTTCGGCTAGTCTGTGGGCGAAGAGTAAGCCCATTTATAATTTAAAAAAAAAAACTAGTAATACTTTAGTGGCCAATAATCATGTTGATACATCGATTACAGCGCCGACCCATTGTCGACATCACTATTTCCAGTGGTTTATTTCACCATAACGACACTTTACACTGACAATTCTGTGCCTATTTCTGGGTTGATAAGTAACATTGTTACTCAGCGTCAATATTTGCTTGTTGAACAGGCAACGAACGAGAAAGTGTCTCTGTCGGGCGACAGTCGTCACTTTTGTGAAATAGGCCACTGATAAGATGAAATCCTCGTAAAAGGCGAGAAGCATGAGAATGTTGTGAAAGAAATTTACGGTAATTTATGTATAAATAAATAAATAAATATTATAGGACAGTCTTACACAGATTGTCTCAGTCCCACGGTAAGCTCAAGATGGCTTGTCTTGCAGGTACTCAGACAACGATATATATAATATACAAATACTTATATACATAAAAAACATCCATGACTCAAGAACAAATATCTGTGCTCATCACACTAATAAATACCCTTACCGGGATTCGAACCCGGGACCGCGGCGCAGAAGGCAAGGTCACTACACGCTGGGCCAGACCAGTCGGCATGTATTTTTTATCTAGTTTTTAAATGAAACAATAAAGGTAAAACAAAACGTGTAAAAACATCAGCTTTGTCAAAAACCTGTGTTTCCAATCTCCAACATTGTTGCTTTTACTTCCCGATACAAACAAAAATCCATTGAATAGAGGAATTGTACTGTACTTTTCAATCAGCCCTCACAATCAGGGATATTATTTCCAAGGCCTATGTAACAGTTTGCTGAAAATGCACCAGTATAAATAAACCTTAGCCATACCTCTGACAATGGTGATCACATACATAAAAGAGCTCGTTCCAACGCAGTCAACGCACACAGTCTAATGCTTCTAAAAATCAAATAGCTTGATCGCGCGCCCATCGCTGTCGCATCGCATCGCCGTCGCGGGCCGTCGCTTACGCAAGACACACCCATAATGATGACAGCGGTTTGATCGCATCACGTCGCATCGCGTCGTTTAACATTCGCATGTTCATCGCTAGTTCGTCGCGTCGCATCGCCGTCGCGTGTCCGCCGCCCACCTAACGCCGTGTCTTGCGTGGGCGACGGTCGCGCGACCGTCGCCGTCGCGTCTCATACTTCCATATCGATAAGGTTTGATTTCGTATGCGTCGCATCGCCATCGCGCGACCATCGCGCGACCGTCGCCCACGCAACCCACGGCGTAAGACACGTCCATAGAGAGCGAAGGTTTGATTTTCTCGCATCGCATCGCATCGCGTCGCCGTCGCGGGTCCGTCGCTTACGCAAGACACGACGAAGACAGGTCGACTGGTCGCGATCTTGACAGGCGGTAACTGTGAGTTAACTGAGGTCTTCTTAAACTGGCTACAGTAGTACACATAAATGTTTTGTGAATAAAAGCCTACAGCAGCCATTTGCAGGAAGCCTTTACAGATTATCGAAGCCTTATCGCGCAAAGGAAGGATTCTGCTTACTTTTGTTAGTACGGTCACTTGAAATAGTATGACAGACAACTAAGACCGGAATATTTGATTCATTGTTATTTAAATTAATAAATACCACATTTCACACTAGTGCCATAAAATCGCACCATGTGTACTGAAATATACTTTTTTAATACAGTTGCTCAAAAAGTGCCCGTTTTTTGTCTGTTTAGCGTGAGAGAAGTTGTATTTTACGAACTAGTGCGTAAAAAGAAGTATACGTTCCATTTTACGACTACTTACTGAGCTGTTTTCATATTAGTCTAGTCTACTAAGACAGAATAAAACTATAAACATACTATTAAGTTCCTAATATTTAAAACGTTAATTTTCATATGTAATTGTTTACATTTAGTCATGCTAAACATAATTTATAAAATGGTTTATACTATGAAAAATCGGTTATAATGAGTCGTGTAAACAGAACATGATTGGAATGAAACGCGTTTTCTACTGTCAAAGTAGAGGCGTCTACCATGTTTTAACTTAATGCACGTTCAAAAACCTCAATATGTTACGCGATTTGTCATAATTATTTTACGTTATTTGCAATACGTCGGGGCATAAATGGATCGATTAAATTAAAATGTAGTTGTACATTAAAGAATCGTCCCAAATCGTAAATGTTTATGTTTTTATGGCACCCAATGAAATAATTTATGTTAGATGAATAGCAAACTCGAAAATATGCACGCAAGTTTAAACGCTTCAAAAATACGCCTTTGAATTGTCAAATGATCCGTCAATGTCCATGGGAAAATTGATAGTTCGGATTGTTTTATTTCGTTGTAGTAGTGTTTTTTCGCAACTGTATTAAAAAACGTCGTTCGTCACACGTGCGAGAATGTCATTCTTCACTCGTCCCGAGATTTGCCACTCGCGTGCCGCTCGTGGCTTATGTCTCGGGACTCGTAAAGTAATGACATACTTCTCGCACTTATAACGAAATGTACTATTTCAGTACAGATGGTGCTTTTTTACGCACTAGTGCGAGTGGTTCATTATATGCCAGTTCGAAACTTCGGAGGCTCATCTGTACTGAAAAACGTCGTTTGATACAAGTGCGTAAAAAAGGACGTTCGAAACGAGTGGCGATAAATTAAAACACGACCGAAGGGAGTGTTTTAAATCGACACGAGTTACGAATTTCCTTTTCGCACGTGTAATGTACTATTTCAACACAGATGGTGCTTTTTTTATGCACTAGAATAAGAATAAGAATAAGAATAAGAATGTTTTATTGCCTTATACATACAATTATTAAAAAACTATTACAGTTACAACAAGATGAGTTATATCTATTAATATAAGTAGTGAGTAAAAGTACATGCAGAGATAATTTTTTGTTTTGGGCAAAGGGTTTCGGTCTCAGCGTGTGCCGGGACAAGATGCCCGGCGCTGGTTTTCAGACCGATCCCAGACTAAGGACGGTCGGAGAAAATTACAAAGAAAGTAGGTACAATTGCGCTCATAATTGGGTATACATAACAATTCATTAGTGCTACTACTATTATCCTATGTGACATCAGCGATTTTGCCATACAAATTTAAAAAAGAAAATAACAATCAAAATAAAAAATAAAAATTAAAGAGAAAATTATAAATTAAATCACATTTACATCAACGAAATTTCCAAAGAGTAGGCATCTAAAAATGGAACAGTATAAGTATAATGACGTATTGAATGGACAGATGCAATTATCTTTGTTTGCCGGCGTTGATGTGTGAATGTGTGTGTGTGTGTGTGTGTGTGTGTGTGTGTGTGTGTGTGTGTGTGTGTGTGTGTGTGTGTGTGTGTGTGTGTGTGTGTGTGTGTGTGTGTGTGTGTGTGTGTGTGTGTGTGTGCGTGCGTGTGTGTGTGTGTGTGTGTGTGTGTGTGCGTGCGTGTGCATTTGTTTGTGTTGTATATTTGTCACTTACAATGTTGGGGATTCCCATCGATCAGCGGTCAGCATCAGCGAGGGAACAATCCACTCTGCTTATCTAATAGGTGAGCCTGTACTAAACGTTTGTATTTATACAGCGGGATAGGCTCACGTAGTGGAGGGGGCAGATCATTCCACACTTTGGCGGCAGCAAACTTGAAGCTCCCTCTAAAGAACGCAGTTTTATGCTTAGGGGTAACAAGTTTGGTGCAGCTT
The DNA here is from genome assembly GCF_023078275.1 of Leguminivora glycinivorella. Classification (NCBI taxonomy): domain Eukaryota; kingdom Metazoa; phylum Arthropoda; class Insecta; order Lepidoptera; family Tortricidae; genus Leguminivora; species Leguminivora glycinivorella. The sequence goes on along the minus strand of NC_062978.1, from coordinate 23,798,985 downwards.
CTTAGCGATCTGGTGCGTGAGTCATTTACCCATTTTAACTTTTCGTACAGGTAGTAGGGCTTTTGACGATCTAAAACCTTTCTAACAGTATAGGCCAAATGATGTTGCCTGCGGTTCTCCATGTTTAGCTGTTTCTTATCATTGAGAAATGGTGTGATATGAGCTCGCCTAGGTACTTCGTAGCAGAATCGAACACATGCATTTTGTACGCGTTGAATAGCTTTTTCGTCACTGCTAACAGTCTTGGGCCGTACACCACATCTGCGTAGTTGAAATGGGAGAGGACCAACGACTCCACTAGTATCTCTCTCACTTCAACTGACAGATATTTCCGGATATTGTACAATACTTTTAGTCTGAAGAAAGCATTCCTAATTTTCAGATTAACGTGCTCAAAATACCGTAGCTCGCCGTCCAACACGAGACCCAGGTTTTTTGTGCTGTCAACTTGGGTAATAGGTTCGTGTCCAATTAGTAGGCTTGGGTCTTGTTCTCTGACGGCTTTTCGCTGCCATTTATTTCCTAGAACTATATATTGCGACTTCGATGGGTTTAACACAAGGTTGCTGTTCTTAGACCATTTGGCTATAGTTAATAAGTCTTCGTTTATTTTACTAACGGACTCATTCAAGTTTTTTGGGTCAAATGAATAATATAATTGCGTGTCATCAGCATATAAGTGTGTATTACAATATTTCGTCCCCTTACTGCAAATACCGACTATGTGCAAAAAAGTGATTTTGAGATAATGCGATTTTAATGTTTGAAGGTACGATTTCATATGAAAACATGAAAAAAATTACTATTTGTATACAGAATTCTACAGCCAGTATTGTCTTGTTTAATACTTAATCGTAAAAAATGTCCAGGCTGTATTTAATTTCCGATAAAACTACGATTTTAAAAAAATAGTAGCAAACTTAGTTGGTTTTTCCTGTAGAAATAAAAATTTGTATATTTCTCTTATTAATACATATAAAGCAGTGTTTCCCTTTGATTAAGCTTTGCTTTTCATACACTTTACTTATGATTTGCAAAAAAAGAAAAAATATACAAAAGTTTTGAACTTATTTCAAAATATATTAAATTTTCTTAATGACATAGGCGGTTTTAGTTGCAGGAAATTTAGCTGCTCTAATTTTATGTTACAAAACTTCACTTATCATTGTTAATTAAAGTGGTACATTTTTAATAAAAAGTTTTTTAACATTACTAACCATTAATAATACTTTATTTGAGGGTTTGAAGGGTTATTCTCAAAAAAATTTTTTTGAAAAATATCCTCTTCAACCGGTTTTAGAAGATTTTTCACAAAATACTTTAACCGATTTCAGTAAAATTGAACAAGAAGTAACGCAATAGTATTCTCTTAAAATCACAAAAAGAATTTTACAAATCGGTTAATGAGTTTTTGGATAATAGCATAATATGCATAGGTACTTACTACATACTAGTTCACTGTCTCAGCAATCCGAAGTCCGCCATAATTTATGTTCGAAATTTCACTATCTACACTGTTACATTTAATATAGGTAAATAGTTTTTGTACGCTCAATAACCTGAAGTAATAGTTTATTTCAAGTTTTGTAGTAATCATTCACTCCAAAGTCACTAAAATGTAGGCGTAGATGAGGTAATAAGTAAGAAAAAGTAATGTGTAACGGTAATTACATAGGTTTCTGGGGCGATTTAAACCAATCATGTTTGCAATATACTTACGCCCCTAGTTACACGCAGTGTTTTTCATCACACTAAAAAGATAAAAAAGTATTTATGGTAGTCCAAAATACAAATTTAAACACTCCCTTGGGAAAAAGTTTTTTCTTTTTACTCCTGATACACCTGCGTGCGATTGCACACTTACTGCGCAAGAGTGATAAAAAGTTATTAAACAACATCTTCATCGCTGGTGGAATTCGATACAAACACATCCGTAACACGGCTGACAATGCTAGACTAACTAGGTATTAAGTGATTAAAAGCACTCATGGTACTATTTAGTTATGATACCTTTGTCAAAAAGTCTGCGTAAGTCCAGTTTCTTGAACGCAGAGATAGCTAGTTGTTTATCGAGATTTAGACCGAGATAGAAATATGGTATGATACGTTAAGAGGTTAGAGGTGGTTCTACTGAACTGGAGTTCAATTTGTGGCGTTGATTTCCTTGCCTTGTGCTACATCCAGATCTCGACATGAACTAAGCTCGCCGAGTCGAATCTCATTAATTCGCCTTCTGCATTTCTTATGAAACTACGTCCATTAGCGACGCGTCGAATCGGATTCATCGTTCATTGTAAATGTATGCAGGGCTCGATTCGACGCGGCTCGACTCCACCTAAGTGTCCTCAAGGCTTTATGCAGCCTTTGTGACAGAGATTTCATACCTAAAGAGTACCATGAGTGGTTTCAATCACTTCATACTGCAGTTGGTGAAGTGGTACACAGTTGTGACATCTGAAGTCTACTCGTACCGTAGGTATGCTAGTAAGTAAAGTAAAGTAAAGTTTATTCATTGTTAACTGTGTACATAAGATGATATGATATACAGGAAATACAGTATCAACAGTTGCCCATTTCGAGTGTACAATATTCTTAAAAACTACTGACTATATTAGCTTACTGGCTAACATATAATTATTACCCGGGATATTTCAGAAAAAACTCATTTAGGTTGTAGAAAACATTTTCTATCAACCAATTTTGTAACTTAAGCTTATATCTATTACCCTCATCAACTGGTAAGGCGTTAAAAATAGATGCTAGATGTCGCTTTATGGGAATCAGCAGCGATGAAGATGACGTTTAATAACTTTATCACTATTTTATTAATAAGAATATCATCTACCTACGTCTACAATACAGTGACTTTGGCGCAGGGAATTTAGTTTCGTAGGCCAATTCCACTTCGAGTTGTTAAAACAACGATACATGTTATGCGATTACTCACAGACGTCTGAACCGATTTGTATTATTTATCGTAATTCAAAGGTTAATTTAAGGTTATTTGCCAACCAGCTTAGGTTACCAAATTAAAATTAGTATGAAATAACTTTGCACTAATGCAATCCACAAGATTTTGTGGTGGATAAAATGCAACTCTCTCGTCCGTTTTCGAAGAACTAAGAGAGCCTTTACCAGTCGGTGAAATGGCAAAAAGATTTGATTTAAATGTAACACTGTAATTAGTAACGGTCATCGAAGTTATGAAACATAAAATTACACTAAATTCGATTCCTTCAGCTTAAACCCTTTGGGTTATTGTATTTTTAACCGATTTCAAAAAAAGGAGGAGGTTCTCAACGCACTTTTTGCTAATCACGAGAACATCATATGAAAAACGAAGCTTAATTTAAGACAAACAATGGGTTATATCTATAAAGAAGAGAAATATGCAAACATTTATTTCTACAGGAAAAACCAACTAAGTAGGTATTCGACTGTTTTATTAAATCGTATTTATTCGTCAACTAAATATATTCTGAACATATATACGACAAAGTAGTAAACAAAAAAATGTAGGTTTTAAAATGCCATACACATAACGTACATTTCTTCATGTTTTCATATAAAACGTGCCTTCAAACTTTCAAACCGCATTATCTCAAAATCGCCTATTTACACATAGTCGGTATTTGCAGTAATAGACCGTTATCCTTTCATTCATCACATCACATGCAAAACCAATTATAGTCCCTATACAACTTTTTGGTAGAATGACATTGCTGATGTTTGTAAACAATCATCTTCTGGAAAAACATCTTAAAGACATTTGGTGTATTTAGCCTGGCTTAAAATAAAGAATTTTGTTCATAGTTTCATTTGCAAAAATGAAATATGTACACATTAAACTTTTTTGTAGAACATAAGATGGCTACTTTAATAAAATGTTTAAATGCAAAAAAATACTATACACCATTAAAAGGTTCTACTTGGCGGATAAAGCATAAAAGTTTATATTAAATATTCATAACACATTCTGGCAGTTTATAATGCAACAAATTGACCATTAAGTAAGTTTATGCGAAAGCTATCTTTTGAATGCAGCTTCGTATCAATACATGGGTTTTAACATATTGTAGCCCTTGAAAACCTTATTCTATAGGCGCTAAAAACTCGATTTCGTCAAAAAGTCACTTAGTCGGTATTTGCATTAATGGGACGATTTCAGGTTGCTAATCATATCGGCTGTGTACAGAATGAAGAGCAGCGGACTCAAAATGGATCCCTGTGGCGTGCCTCGATTGATTATTTGCGTTTCAGATTTTACCAACTTGCCTTGTTCCGTAGTTATTTCTACGTACTGCTTCCGATTTGTGAGGAATGATTGGAACCATTTACATGAAGATACACTTACGCCATAGTAAGCCATTTTAGAAAGGAGTAGCGTCGGGTTAAGGCAGTCAAACGCGCGGGAAAAATCTAGTAGGACCAGGATAGATGCCATACCCTTATCGGATGCTGCAATGATGTCGTCTGTGACCTTGGCCAATGCTGTAGCCGTTCCGTATCCACTTCGGAAACCCGACTGTGTACCCGGTAGTAAATTGTTTTCCTCTAAGTACTTTGTAAGCTGATCACAGACTACTTTTTCAATAATTTTTGAAAGTACTGGGAGGATACTTATTGGGCGTAAATCTTTATAGTCTTCGGCTCTATTGGATTTGGGTATTGGCTTTACTCTAGCAAGTTTCCAAGCTTCAGGAAAGGTGCTAGAAGCAATAGATGCATTTATCATATGAGTAATAATTGGCAGAGTAACATGTAGCGTTAGACGGATCATTTCTATTGTAATATTATCGAAGCCACTAGCATTTGTTTTTATTGAGTTGATAATTTTAAAGATTTGATCTTCTGTACAGCTTTTTATTATAAATGAATTTCCTTGATTATGACACTCAAATGTTGCTTGCATATCACGGTCAGTCTCGGAAGTTCCAGGAAGCGTTAAGAAGAAATCGTTAATCTTATCAGCGTCGCATAAATGTTGTGGAATCGAGAGTACTTCAGTGTCACCTAAAATTGAAGAGCTTCTTAGATGATTCCACATTTGTTTGGGGCGTGACTTGTTGTTATTGACGTAAAAAGAGAAGTACGCTGTTTTTTCACGTTCCAGGGCTCCCGTGGTAAAGTTACGTAAATCTTTGTAGTAGTTATAGTGCGATTCATTTTTTGTTCGCTGGGCTTTCTTAAGGGCGTTGTCGCGGAGGCGCATCATAGTTTTAATTGTGTCGGTAACCCAGGGCAGGGATCCGCGATTGACCTGTATGCGACGTACCGGAGCATGTTTATCGAATATACTCGCGATGAGATGATTAAAACGGTCGACCTTGCAGTTGATATTCGTCAATTCTCTAATTTCCCACCAAGGCATATTTTCAAGATCTACTTTGAATTGTGTCATATCTATTCGGCACATTAGTCGTTTGTAAGTGTATTGAGGAGGTTTTTTCGGTTTAGTAATCAATAGCTCTACTAATATCATTGCGTGATCACTAAGCTTAGGGTTGTGATGCACATTAATGGTTTTACAAACGTCGGGGCCGTCTGTTATCACCAAGTCCAAAATAGTTGAACTTTCAGGGGTAATCCGCGTTGGCTCATTTACGAGTTGAACAAGGCTACGTTGAAGTAAGAAGGTAGTTAATTTTTTTGCATTAATTTTATCCCCCAATTGTACATCAATATTGAAATCCGTCAATAAAAACAAGTTCTTACACGATGCAAACAAGTCCAGTGAATCGTTAAGCGAGTCGATGGCACTTTCGACCGATACTGACTCTGGCCTGTATGCCGTGCCTATAGCAAAACGACCCACACCTTGAACGTGCAGTTCTAACCACATTTGCTCTAAAGATGAGACAGGGTGTTGTTTCACACGGGCTCGCAAGGATTTTCTTATATAAAAACCAACACCTCCACCTTTGGTACCATTTGAACGCGGGTTGCTTTTTAGGGTGTAACCTGGTATTGTTGGTATATATTTTTCTTCATTCTCACGAAGCCACGTCTCATTTAGAGCTAAGATATCGGGGTTGAACCTGCTCAGCGCTGCTACGAGCTCGTCCCGGCCGGTATTTAGTGAGCGTACGTTCAGTAGACCTAAAGTTAAACGGTGTGATTTTTTACGATTCATTTAGGTTTGTAAATATAAATCCAACGCAGGGAGTGAAAAAGCAGCACTGTTTTAAGCCGGGAGGAGCTAAATTATTGTATGTAATTGTCCATAGTTTCAAATCAAGTAAGTTGATGGCCAGATTGCATAAAAAAACAATATATAAATATGTAACGCGATCGTAGGCATGTTGAGTCCTATTTACAAAGAATATTATATGTATATGTATCAAATGTATGTCGCAGTGAGTTATATGAAGCATTGTGTTGTATTGTGTATGAATATTGAGGCAATGTATGTGTGTGTGTTCGCGGCAGTAATCTAACATTGACATAAATACTCCTAACATTAATGTAATTGTAATTATACAATGACGGAGCCAGTTTAACATAAACATATATCTATGTATTAGACGCCGTGGGATACTCTCCAAAAAAACGCGTAATGTCTTTTTCAGTCTGTAACCGCACTCCTCTGCTGTCATTACCTTCTGTTTTTTTGGCGTATATCCGTCCCTCTCTTGTCCATATATATCTCCAGCCCGCCGCTTTACCTGCCTGTCGAGCCTTCCAAAACAAATTGCGGTTGAATTTTGTTAGCCTCTCGTTTACGTAGACTAGGGAGGGAGTATGGTCCGGCAGGCCGATGTTGCTGGTGTCGAGCGACCGCCGCACCCGGGCACTCCGTAGCAGCTCGTCGCGCAGCGCGCGCCTGGCGAGCCGCACGACGAGCGGGCGCGCGCGCGGTCTTGCTCCGGCGCCGCCGGCAGGCGCTCGAGGGGCCCCACTCGCTCGGCACTGACGACATCCCGTACCTCCAGCTGCATGCCTAGTTTTTGTGTCAAAGCTTGTGTAATGTGCAGTGTTGACTCGCCTTGGTGTTCAGGCACACCCGAGATCTCAACGTCATTTGATAACATGGCTTGGTCTTTGTCGTTTAAGTCGCATTGCATTTGCTCGATTGTGTTTTGCAGGTCTGTCACATTGGCAGAGAGGATAGGCTTGTTTCTGATGGAGTTGAGTTCTGCGCTAAGGCGAGAGTTTTCTATTTCTAGGTGACTTATCTTTTTATTTACATTGGAAAGCTCAAGTTGAAAGCCATTAATTTGGGCGCTTAAATGGTCTGTCGTGGCCGTGAATTCTTTTTTTAGTTGGTCTATGACGCGATTAAATTCATTATTTATTTCTTTGAAAATTTCATTTTTTGTGGTACTTAACTTAGCATCTATCATACCGAGATCACGTTTTACGCCGGCTAATTTGGAGTCGAGTAGGCTGGATAGGACGTTGATGTTGACCTCCGTTGTGGTGGTGTCGCTGTAGGTGAAATTCGGGTTCGGCATGCTGTCATCGTTCACGCTATCGTTCTCATCACAGATCGACATATCGCCCCCCGCCACCTGCTGCGGTGAGAACTCGTAATGCCGCCGCACCGGGGTTCCGTCGCTCCTGTTTCGCCGGGTGACGTTAGTGCACGATGTACAATGCCAGTTGTGGTTTATGTTGTGAAGGTGCTTTTTAAAATAGTCCTCCGGTATACACAAACATTTGTAATCATAAGGGCGTTTGCACCCCGAGCATACCAGCAGCTCCTCTGTTTTGATTTGAAGTTGGCAGGCCGAGCAATCCATCTTTTAAAATTCACCGTTCGTCCGGTAAACAGATGCGATAACGCAGTGCCCAGCTGACCGCTGTGGGTGAATGAACTCTATACCGGTCGACCTTGAGCTTCGCCGGCCGCGCTGCACTAGTTAATGAGAGATTCGCACTGATTATTTGTTTTAACGGCTAACTTCCCTCACTGATTGTCACTTGTTCACTGCGTTAATTGATAAACAAATACCACTATTTTTTAACTAATTGTTTGTACGATATTTGGTTAAAATTTCAGATGTAAATGTCACTATTTAATATCGTTTTCGTAATTATTAAACGGGAGCACAACCGTACCGATGTTTACGCCGCGAGCTTTCGCGACCGACCCTAGTGCGAGAAGTGGTTCTTTTCTTGTCACGTCTTTTCTTAATAAAAATATAACATTGGTCAAAGCTATCAACGTTCAAATGCTAGCAAATAATTTACGTCATGCACTAGTAACTAGAGGGTTAACCTAGTTTTGCCTCTAACCAAGCGTATATAACCAATATAAATTAAGACCTATGAACATTATAACACAGTGAAAACGGAGATAAAAGTATATTGGCTAGCGATGTTGAGCGATGGAATAGGAATATAGACTTATCGCTAGATTTATCTCCGGATTTATAGCCATTGTCACCATAAAATGCGCTTACGTTGCAGGTACATGTTGCCAACTATCAGAATTCACGAAGAAATATGGTGGCTTACATTCAAAATGGATACCATCATAGAAGCAGTGAACTATTATGGGTAGGTTTACATTTTATAACATACTAGCCTTTGCCCGCGGCTTCGCTCCCGTTAAAATCAAAAATTGCGGAATGCTCTACACAAACTTCCACCCCTCCCCCCATTTTAGGAAAGTGGGGGGGGGGACAGAATGAGACAAAAAGTAGCTTATGTCACTCTCCATTCATTCAACTATCTCCACATAAAAAACCACATCAATTCGTCGCTCCGTTTTGCCGTCAAACAAACAGACACACACACTTTCCCATTTATAATATAAGTAAGTATGGATCTAATCTCCCTTATTTGAACAAAACCGGCCAAGAGCGTGTCGGGCCACGCTCAGTGTAGGGTTCCGTAGTTTTCCGTATTTTGCTCAAAAACTACTGAACCTATCAAGTTCAAAACAATTTTCCTAGAAAGTCTTTATAAAGTTCTACTTTTGTGATTTTTTTCATATTTTTTAAACATATGGTTCAAAAGTTAGAGGGGGGGGGACGCACTTTTTTTTCCTTTAGGAGCGATTATTTCCGAAAATATTAATATTATGAAAAAACTATCTGAGTAAACCCTTATTCATTTTTAAATACCTATCCAACGATATATCACACGTTGGGGTTGGAATGAAAAAAAATATCAGCCCCCACTTTACATGTAGGGTGGGTACCCTAATAAAACATTTTTTTCCATTTTTTATTTTTGCACTTTGTTTGCGTGATTGATATACATATTGGTACCAAATTTCAGCTTTCTAGTGCTAACGGTTACTGAGATTATCCGCGGACGGACGGACGGACGGACGGACGGACGGACGGACGGACGGATGGACGGACAGACAGACATGGCGAAACTATAAGGGTTCCTAGTTGACTACGGAACCCTAAAAAATGCGCTCTTTATTAAGAGGGGGTAGAGCAGGGAGAATTTTCAGAATCTGTCAAATTACCCCATTACACACACAAACACCCTTCACTCACACTACCTCAATTTACTGTGAGAGGTCAGTGACCCTTAATTTTTTTCAAGAGTGTTATTTTGAGTTTGTAGTCAACTACTGACCTCCTTTGAGAAATTAAAACTGTAAAAAAGGTAGCATACAAGAAGACAGAGAAAAAATACGCATCATCTAGCTTTCCTTCTCTGTTCATGTCTTATGTGACTTAAATTTACCTAAATATGTAGATAACGTTCCTTACTCAATTGATTGTTTATCCAGGCAAAGTAATTTGAGCTAAGGCAAAGTACTTTGCACTTCATTTTCCGTTACTTTTCTATACTTAGATTAAAAATCGTCAGCCTGCCTATCCCCGCAAACATTATTCAAAGTCATGTGTGAAGGCCGATACCTCCAGGCAGACAATTATGGTCGCGTGATAAATGATAAAACATTCAGCCCTATCGCACTATTTGTAAGTGCAATAGGGACGGCCCGATGTTTTATCAGTTATCGCGCGACCATGATTGCCCTGCAGGTCTTCAGAGGCCTGTGCTGTGCATTACGTATATGCGGGTTGTATTAAAGACTATCAGATATTTTCTTTATTCTTTTTGGTCGTAAGGTTTTTTTTATCATTTAGTTTGATACAAAAATAAAGTATGTGTATAAAATAAAAACCTAATGAATACGTAGAGTACAGCTAGCAGCAGTCAAGTCAGAGGCACAAAGAAAGACAGGGAATATCGACGCATATCTTATCTTATCCAATACCGCCATCTCCATCTGCATCAGACTCTTGATCTTACCCAATTTCCGAGTCTCTTCTCTTAATTTCAGTTTCTTGAGTTGAAAATGTTGAAACTCATACTTAGTATTAAATAAAACACAAATACATATAAAAATCACAATATAATTTTCAATTATGGCTTAGGCCCTGTACCAGTTGCAGTCGCTACGTCTGTAAAGCCCCTTGTAGTTTCTTTTAAATGGCTAAATACCTAGATGTTATGTCATGAACATCTGTGACGTGACTGAAAATTAAAAAACATCGCTCAGAGATAAGGTTCAAATTAGCATGGCAAAAAATACAACAGTGCAGTCAAAATACCATCCAAATACGAAAAAGCAAATATCAATGTCAATATCACTGCCGTATTTCAGGCAATAAGGGCTATTTTCTCAAATATGAAAAAATCTCAAAAGCAGGACTTTATAAAGACTTTCTAGGAAAATTATTTTGAACTTGATAGGTAGAACAATTTATAAAAGTTGTACAAAAAAAATTCTGAGCTAAGTTTGTAACTATATATGAAAAGCAGTTTTATCTTAGATTGCATATTTTAGTATCGTAACGATTCTTCTTTCAAATAAAAAGAGAATTATTAGAATAGGTTCACGGTGTCTACCGTAAACATTTAAACATTACATTGACCAATTTGGGGAATTTAAACTTCTCTAGCTTCTACATTTAATGGGTACCTAGCTTCTACATTTCATGGGTATTTTTACCCATTAAATGTAAAGAAAGAAAAAAAAATGGGACCATCAACTTTTTTAGTCTTTTCCTGCTAAAAATCTAGAAAGGTAACAAAATAATGTACGCAGAAAAAAAAACTATGAGATCAAACTTAAACTGACATTGGAGTTACTTTGATACCCTATGTTTTTTTAATGGTAATCGAATGTAATCCCTTGCAAAACTATTTTCTCTCAAGAAAAGATAAAAAAACGGTTTGCAAAGTCAAATATTACAACTCTTTAACGCTATTTTGGGGTTACTTTGATCAAAAATAAAAATTACCTACCATCTTCGAAAAACCAACTTTATTTGCAATTGTTTCAATATTTATCACACGAAGAGATCAAATTATCAGCCTCAACAAGTACCGTGACATAATCAGACAATAATCAACTATGTGTCAGTATGGTCAATGTTACCCCATGCAAGTGATCAAAGACACCCCACAGAGTAAATCATTAGTAATAAATGCCTAGTTTGACTTTATGATACAAAACTCAATACTTACAATGGTATAGCTAAGCAGAAACACATTTCTGGCAAGCTAATATTCACTGTGAACCTTTTACTTGTATACCCACTACGTTACTTTAGAAGTGATTTAAACATGAAAAATAGCAACAAACTATGCTTATATTTTGACACGTTATCCGCACTGCCCACGACCATACTTACTTGTTCACTGCGTCAGAGCACCATCTAACTATAAAGGTTGGTTTAAGGTTATCATATGTCTAGATTTCGATAAATTTATTTTATTAATACATAACCGACTACTCATAACATATTAGTTCCTTATTTTTTGGTAAAATAAATATAATATGCTCGTGACAGGGGGCCGATTTTTGAGTCTCACTGTCACTAAAATACCGGTTGAAAACGGTGAATCGCCTATTATTTTCAGTGACATGTTTCTGAATTCGAACGCCGTGAGACTCAAAAATCGGCCCCCAGGTCAGGTTTTGTTCGTTGTCCAATAGAGTCAACCCTAGCGCTTTTCCCTATTCACCCCAAAGTTAGGGTGAGCGAAAATTACTAAATAAAGCGACATATTTTCAAAGACAAACCGAAGTTCACACCGCTGGAAGATTTTTTGTGTAAAAAATTAGCATAGCACATATAAAAAAAGTTCTATCGACGTTCAAAAGTCGGTTTTGGCCCTATTCACTACAAATTACGGTAGTTCATACCCGTTCTGACCCCATGAACCCAAAATCTTCAGAAAACGATGTACTAAGTACCCAAAGTGCAGCGCCGTCTCTAGGTGAATTGGATTACTAATTTATGCAAACTACTTAAGTCGCAATACGAGTAGATGTCATTTCATTTAGTATTTTGGAGGTAAGTAGTAAAGATAATTTAGTTTTACAATTGTGCGAAAAAAGATTCTGATTTGGCCGGATTTTTTAACCGACTTCCAAAATTCAAAAGGTTATAAATGTATAGTTTTTTTTAATATCACTACTGGTCCAATTTCAAACCCCACAAATATTAACGGCAAACTGATAATGACTTAAGTTTTTTTGAAATAAATTTGTGACATATGTGGGTAGTTTAGTAATTAGGCGCCGACTGATTGTGGGTAGGTTTATATTTTCGCTTCCTGCTAATAAATCTTGTATGGAACGGACGTGTTTTCTTTGGTGCCTCTTCATCAGCGCTGGTCTTCGGCTGGGAGCATACTTTACAAAATGAAATGCCAAAAAAAGTTTATCACTAAAAATTACAGTAAGCACGAAAGTAAGAACGACAAGGCCCCCTGGTGGCTGAGCCGGGAATCGAATCCGCCATGTCTCTCGCTATACTGTAATCCTCTAAGTGCCACTTGCACCAACGAAGATGGAGGATTAACCTAAGGGTTAACCCACCATTTTACATGGAATTTGACAGCTGACAGCCCACTAACCCTGAGTTAAGTGGTTGGTGCAAATGGGCTTTAAAGATTCATATACGAGGTGGTCAAAAGGTGCCTATCAGAGATAACATACACTAGAGAAATTTCGTTGGGTACCACACGGCGGGCGGGTGGCCTAGTGGTAATGACGTTAGCTGCGTAAGCTGAAGACCCGGGTTCGATTCCCGGCTCGGCCACCAGTGGGCCTTGTCGTTTTTTCTTTCGTGTATAATATCTATTTCAATTTATGGATGTATGTATGTGAACACTTTACATATTGTACATAAGACAAGTTAGGACATATAAATACAGTATAGTTATGGTGTACAAAGGCGAACTTATCCCTATAAGGTGTCTCTTCCAACCTTTAAGCGAATTGAAAATTTATTATTTATATAAATTTGAAAAAGAACAAATCAAAAATTATTCAATAAAATTTCTTCCCTAGTTGTGAGTTCATAGTTATGACTTTTATTTTAAAGTAATCCATTTATCCTTCCCCACCATTCATTCATTCATTCATTCAAACCTTCATTTAACCTTCAAATCAAGAGTGAACAGGCATCTTCTGGGCGAGCTCACTCCATCGTAGGCCACGTCTTTGCCTTTGGCTAGTCTGTGGTCAAGAGTAAGCCCATTTATAATAAAAAAAAAAAAAAAAAAAAAAATTATAGCAACCATGGGTGAAACGTGGAGGTTGACAGAAGTGTAATTAACATTTCTAAATGTTAATTTCTTGTATCTAGTCTAACTACGAAGCAATACATTGACGTTTAAATTGCGTCCATAATTATACAGAGAGGTCATTCATAAAAACATCACTTTAGGTAAGTTATATATCTTTTATACAATTTGACAACCATTGACCACACATCCCAATTCACCCCTCTTCCGACCCTAATCACCCCCTTCGTAAACCTATACACCCCCTTTGCGACCCGATTCCCCCCATTCCTGATCCTATTCACCCCTCAGGCCGCGGATATTTATTCATCCCGTAAATGTTCCCCAACACAGTTGCATCGCATTATAAAAATTAAAATATCGTCACTACTTTTAAAAAAACTTGAATCTTCGTCTGTCAATGAAAAGAAAATTGTAGTAAGTATGTATGGAATGCATATAGACTTACTGCGTTTTAACTTTGAGGAGAAGCATGAGCTACGAGATTTTTTAAAAGTAGTGACGATATGTCTTATGATTTTCTGTTAAACATAAACTTTAGAAGTGTAGGTATACACTACATTCAAAAGGATAACGAACAAATTCTGAACAAAATTTCACACAAAATGAAGTTAAAATGAGTAAAGAATCCAATAAATTTGAATGCCAACTTTGACAGACATTTTCATGCCCCTAAATATATTATTTTCCTACTTTTTATTGCGGAAAATAGAAGGAATATGTGGAAAAATATAATAGCATTATATACCCCGGAATCCTATTCACCCCAAATTACGGTATTTTCTAAATTGTCAATATGTAAAATGTCGGAAACTACGGAACCCTACACTGACCGTGGCCCGACGCGCCTGGTTTTTCTTCTCAATGAAATGCAGAGATAATAAAAAATTACACCTCCCAATTTATAATAAGTTTTTTTGCAAAAAATTCATTTTTGGCACAAGCTTTACCTTAGCCGACTGTACCTTTCTTTCAACAATCATCTATTGCTCTAAGAGATGTTTTTTAAAACCCCTTACTCAATGGGGATACGACGTTTCATAACAGAGTTCCTCTGACCACCTTTCTGCTCCATCATCAGATCACCTCCATGATATTATACCATAATATTGCATTGTCACGTGATTTACATATGTGTGCAAAATTTCAGCTCAATTGGAAACCGGAAAGTGGGCCAAATTTGGCTTCTACGTTTTAACCCAAACTAAGATACTAACAACTAACAAGGCAAGTTGAATAAAAGCTTGTAAATAGGCTTCTGATATCAGATTTGTAATAAGTTTACTTGTCATAGTTTAAGAACAGACGAGACAGACATATGCAGTGACAATCACTGACAATACTGCACGTGTTTCGTGAGATGTCAAATCACCTCATACAATTTACCGCTCTAAGGCAACTAAGGTAGGGTTTGTTATTGCACTTTAATTACATATTAATGATTTCTAGCCCGTAAGATATATATTTGCTTTAACAATGGATATATAATTATGCGAGTGAGAGTGTAATTTAGATTTTTATAAGGAAACAAATATTTTTAAGCGACCCGATCAGATATTTATACGGATAAGGACCCTCCCACATCTACCGTCTCGCGATCGTAGCGTCGCGCGTCGGGCCAACTGTATGGCTAAGCCGCGCCGACGCGACGCGGCGTCTTTTTCCATACAGTTGGCCCGACGCTACGCTTGCGAGACGCTAGAAAGAGAGACTATGTTTTTGCCGGTCAGGAAGCATCATAATTTTTTGCCGGGAATATGTCGTCATATACTTTATGGCCCCTATAGAGAATCGGATATGTTGTTACGGCCGTTCATAGTCATAATACTTATGCTAGTGACTGTTTCATGTACATCTGGTCTAGTTGAATGGAGAAGTGCCATTCAAAGCGAGCGTTAACTTTCTAAACAACGATCAACTTACGGTTACTTACGTGTTCGTGGTATGCACAGAGTAATCTTTTATGAAATTGAAACATTTTTTTATATATAAATTTGAACCAGAAGCACACCATACGGAATATTGTATTTAATAAATAGGTACTTATATACCCGCCCGCATTTCCCTTTCTTCTATTCTAAGTAAGAATCGATTAATAAGTATCTAAATATGTAAAAATAAATTAAATTGTAATTGTTTACATACAACCTGTGAAGTTTGATTGACAAAATTTGACGTAGGTGCTGTCATATATATTTTTAAAATTACGTCCTGTGAATACCAGCGTAATGAAAATGTGTTCCAATGAGTAAAAGAAAGCATGAAACTTTTTTCAATTTAACCGAACTAAAATGAAATCATTTATAGTCATTCGGTTGTGTTCGTTATTTTCTTTAATAATGTGATATATTTTTATTTATTTTTTATGTACAAGCCATGCACCTTTAAACTTTAAATGAGATTGGATCTCCACCTGACATTATTGATTTACCCTATTTATTTTGAGCACAGTTTTACACTGGTATGGTTTTTCGTGTACGTACACTAATTTCTGTCAAAATATTTGTCAAATTTAAACGTCAACGCGGAGCGACCGGCGACACGTCTGCCTCCGATGAGCCGCTCACGGCGTCTAATCGAAAGGAGAATTCTGACAGCAATGGCGAATGTATGGAAATTTTACGATAGTTTAAATTTAAGGTAAAATTTCTTTGTTGCCTTTGAGAGGAAAAATATAAAAAACCTCAAAACTTGTAGTCCATTTATCTGGCTTTTAGAATCACTTAACCTTATAACTAAAGTATTGAATTTTTTTAACAAAGTTTACTAAACGGCGACATACGTTTTTCTCATTTTAGGTCAACTTTGTGTGGGTTTAGTTATTACACCGTTAACCTCCTGGATCCTGAAGGTATTAAATCTGGAAAAACTGTATTTTTTTCGGAAAAATCGATTTAATAAGTAACCGGTAACGTAGGAAAAATAGTTAAAAAATCATAGTATTTTCCCCTCGATTTTTCCTTATGGACTCAGGCGAGTACATGGAGACTTTGACCTCACTCGGGACACCAAACAAATAAAACAAAATACTACAGAAATCAACTTTAATTACATAAAAAAAATATAAAAAATACTTATTATATGAAAACTATATTAATTCAGTCTAAAATAAACCGAAAATCTATGAATCTTGCATAATAAACACAAAAAAATACTTCTGTAGGTACTTGACAGTACAGGCAAAAAATAAAAATTCGGTTTGATATTAAACTCTTCTGGAATAAATTGTGTAGGTACTATTAGTATAACAGTACATATGTAACAAAGGTACGTAAGTTGCATATTAAGCAAATTACTTGAATGAAAACTAAACTAGAAATTAGAGGTGCAGTAATAATTTTCCTTACATTTTATGGCTGACATTTCTTAGGACATGTAGTTTAGTTTTAATTCAGTACCTAACTCTAATCTTCAGTTTTAGATTTCATAGGACATTTTTATCTTACCTTATAGATTAAGCTTTAATTAAGTAACTTAAATTCTCAGTCTTACATTGATTAGGACTTTTGTCTTACATTAAAATTTAGTTTTTAGTACATGTGTTTTTCAGTATCAGTGACTAGTGAAGATAATTATTTTGTATCTTAATTTTATTAACAATACAAAATAATAAGACTCGCAAAATTGACTGTTGTTTGGTATGGAAATCGGTATACATAACAGTTTCTCTGAATAGTTAGACACGGATACCCAAAGAAGTAGTACCAAATGCTCTAGCTTAATCTAGAGCATGTGGTTCTACTCTTTTTCCAGTTTGAAGGCATCCTTGTTTGCTTTTCAGTCATCATAGGCATATGCTGAGCCATTTTGCTGATGAAGTCTAAATGAAGAAGATGCATGTGCAATCTCAATCTTCGTCTCTTTATCTCTTGGAGCCAGTTCACCCTCAGAAACATCTTCTTCATCACAGCTGACGGTGTTTAGCTCTAATACAATCTTATTCTATCTGATAACTTCTGATATATATCTTCTTCTTTCCTCTATTCCACAGTTTTTTAAGCCTGAAAATCGGAATTAATAGTAATCAACTTTTATGTGAAATAAAAAATCTTACATTATTGAGACCGGTTGTACTCGTCCGAGAACATAAATTAATTGTTTATATCCGCTAGTACTCACACGAGTACATAAACTTCAGAGCTATATAAAACCAAAGTTTTTTAACTATATGGAGGAAATCTACTTACTGACATATGAAATACATTATATATTATATTTATTAATTAAAACCAAACAAAAATATATAATTAGACTTTCAGTGAGATAAATTCGGATTTACTTACCGCGGGACACCGCGTAGCCGGTAGTGACAGATGTCAAAGCCGCACTGATCGCTGATTGGCCATCTGAGGCTAGGTGTCTGTTTTATTTGGTTGACAGTTTCGTTCGGTAACGTTCTATGCCTACAAACTTGTTATGCTGCTTTGAAATTTCACAGGAGATTTTTTTTTATCTTATGTCCTCAAGTGAGGACCGGGGGATCCAGGAGGTTAATAATTGGAGATTGTGAATAGTCAAAAGTTGTAGACACACTCTTTCAGATAATAACTACATTTATTTTATTTCATTTAATTTAGAAATGTGAGCAGCATTTGTTAAACGCCGAATGCACTTTTCGAGGATTTCGTACGACCCCCTCTTAAGTAAAATATTGACTAAAAAATCAAATTGTGATATATGTGCATGTATAGCAATATACATAGACATGTATCACAGCTGATCGCCGGTCAGTGACCCAGCGGGTAGGTTAAGATTTTTATAAAAATGTTTATTGTCAATTTGGTGGTAGTTGTACATTCACTTTCGAAATACATCTTAATTACGAACGGACGTGCATTTGCCTTTTTAATTAGATATCCTAGTGTTCCTGGCTTCATAGACTTCAATTGGCGACGAAATCGAACTATTAAAGCGTGCATCAGTGATATTTAAGACTGTGTAGTGTAAGAATGTCGATTGGTAAATTGCAACCGTTTGATCCCAGCGCGGACGATTGGGCGTTGTATGTGGATAGGCTGGAACAATATTTCATAGTGAATGATGTAAAAGAAGAATTGAAAGTGCCGACTCTTATTACAGTGATGGGCAGTGCGAGTTACGAGTTACTAGTGACATTATGTACACCAGATAAGCCGTCCACAAAGAAATTTGAAGTGCTAAAGGAACTGATGACTAATCACTTACAGCCAAAAAAAAGCATAATGGCGGAACGTTACAAATTTCGTCAACGAGTACAAAATAAAAGCGAGTCACTAGCTGTGTATGTCGCGGAATTGAAAAAAATGACGAAATATTGTGATTTCAAGTCTGAACTGGAAAATAATCTGCGGGATCAGTTTGTGTGTGGCATTGCGGACGATACCATTAGGCAGAGATTGTTCGTGGAAGATGGTTTGTCATTCGCCAAGGCCTGGAAGTTAGCGGTTGCTATGGAGGCGGCAGAAAAAGACGCCGCGGCAGTCGATGGGAGAACGCGTGGTACGAATAAAGACGTCGTGGAGGTGCTGTACACTTCTTCAAGCGGCGCGAGGGCGCAAGGCTCGTCGGGGACCTGGAGACCTAAAGGGGCAAGCCAGCCGTGGAGTCACAGCAAGCCGGCGTCAGGGAGCGGACGCGCGACGGCGAGGGCGGCGCCGGTGGCGGGAGCGCCGCGCGGCCGCGAGCAGGGCCAGTGTCGCGCGTGTGGGGGCCATCATGACGCGGCGGCATGCAAATTCCGCCTGTACTCATGTCGCGTATGCATGCAACAAGGTCATTTGAAGAAGATGTGTCCCAGGCTACAGAATGGAGCGAGAGTACATGCTTTAGACGCGAATGAGGAAGATGAGGAGCAGATGTTGATCGAGGTACTTATTAACGCTTTATCTACCGGCAGTTTGAGTCGTTATACGCCTTTTAGAATGACGTTGGACATTAACGGAAAATGTATGGAAATGGAAGTGGACACCGGTAGTCCCATTTCATGTATAAGTCTAGACTGCTATAAAAAAGTATTTAAGGATATACCTATTTTAACTTCAAATGTTTTCCTAAATTATTACTCAGTAGGTGGTTTTCGCCCAGTCGGTAAAATTGTCCCAATCGTTAAATATAAAAACAAAGAGATACCTTTAGATTTATTCATTATCGACGGGGGCAAAAATCCATTATTGGGTAGGCAATGGTTGTACGAATTGTTAATTGGTTTAGGGCAGTTTGATTGCAATAAGATCGATACCCAATCAGAAATTACAATGGATTCATTGATTTGTAGGTATAAAGATGTTTTTGCGGACGGGCTCGGGCGGTACACGGGCGGCACGGTGGCGCTGCGCGTGCGCCCGGGGCCGCGCCCGTGTACATGCGCGCGCGCCCGCTGGCGTACGCGCTGCGCGCGCCGGTGGAGCGCGCGTTGGACCAGCTGGAGCGGGAAGGTATTATCACACCGGTCGAGACTTCAGACTGGGCCACGCCGATTGTACCGGTAGTGAAGCGTGACGGAGGTATTCGCATTTGCGGCGACTATAAATTAACTCTTAACAGATGCTTAGAAATTGACCGTTTTCCTTTGCCTAGAGTCGAGGACCTGCTGGTTAAATTACATGGGGGAGAAACGTTTTCAAAAATAGATTTGTCTCAAGCTTACGCACAGTTCGAGTTAGACGAGACATCGAAACCATATACCGTAATAAACACACATAAAGGCTTGTATATGTATAATAGGCTTATTTACGGGCTATCATCGAGTCCGGGAATATTTCAAAGAAAATTAGAACAACTTTTTGCGGACTTACCACGAGTAGGAGTTTTCCTTGATGATGTAATTATAACGGGGGTAGACAGGGACGAGCATTTGCGTACATTACACCAGGTGCTAGGTCGCCTTGAGAAATTTGGTTTAAAGGTAAAAAAAGAGAAATGTTCTTTCTTCGCAGAGTCGGTGACGTATTTAGGGTTCCGCATTAGTAAAGAAGGGGTTCACACATGTCCGGAAAAGATTAAAGTAATAAAGGACATGGCAATACCGGCCAATGTAACTGAGCTGCGCTCATTCATAGGAATGATTATGTACTATGGCAAATTTGTCAAAAATATAAGTATGACGCTATCCCCTTTGTACCAATTATTAAGGAAGGGAGTCTCGTTTATTTGGACCAAGGAATGTACGGAAGCGTTTAATGCCGTCAAGCGTTGTTTGGTTTCCAGTTCTGTTCTGGCTCACTATGACCCTGAACTGCCGTTATGTTTGACGACGGATGCGAGTGCTAGCGGAGTGGGGGCTGTAATTTCTCACCAGATGCCAGATGGCACGGAAAGGCCTATTGCGTACGCGTCCAGAGTGCTCAATGCGGCAGAGGTAAATTATTCTCAGATTCAACGAGAGGCCTTGGGAATTGTGTTCGGTGTTAAAAAATTCCACCAGTACCTGTACGGCCGGAGGTTTTTACTGAGGACCGATCATAAGCCGTTGGTTTCCATATTTGGAGATAAGG
The DNA here is from genome assembly GCF_023078275.1 of Leguminivora glycinivorella. NCBI lineage: Eukaryota > Metazoa > Arthropoda > Insecta > Lepidoptera > Tortricidae > Leguminivora > Leguminivora glycinivorella. The sequence goes on along the minus strand of NC_062978.1, from coordinate 23,777,998 downwards.
GAGGTATTCCATCAATGGCCGCGAGCAGACTACAAAGATGGGCGGTCATTTTGTCTGGATACGACTACGACATAGAATACGTGCCTACGGACAAAAATGGACTGACGCACTCTCCAGGTTACCAGTGGGGAAGCAGGCAGCTGACAAAACAGAGGTAACGTATGTGAAATTCGTTCAGGAGTTCTTACCAATCACCAGTGAGCAAGTAAGATCCAATTTGAAAACAGATGACGTATTAAGAAGAGTGGTTATGTACTTACAGTCAGGGTGGCCGGCGAAGTGTGATGATCCAGCGCTGCAGCCGTATTGGGTAAGGCGGCATGAACTATACTCAGAAGGAGGATGTGTCATGTGGGGATACAGAATGGTGATACCCACTACGTTAAGAAATGACGTGCTACGTGAGTTGCATACGGGCCATTTTGGAGTGGTCAAGATGAAAAGTCTGGCCCGAAGCTATGTTTGGTGGCCCGGTATCGATGCTGAAATCGAGAACGCGTGTCGGGAATGCACCACATGTGCCTTGGAAGCATCGGCTCCAGCCAAGTCGGCGCCTCAAGCTTGGCCATATCTTGAAGAAGTTTGGAGTAGGTTGCACATGGATTTCTTAGGACCTCTAAACGGAATGACTTTTTTAGTGGTCATTGACTCAACATCAAAATGGCTAGAAGTAAAACAAATGACAAGGACGACGGCGGAGGAGGTCATCAAAGTTTTAAGGGAGATGTTTTCGCATTTCGGCCTACCTAAAATGATGGTATCAGACAATGGCCCTCCTTTCACTAGTGCTGAACTGGCCAATTTTATGCAATTGAATGGCATAAAACACACCTACTCCCCGGCGTATCATCCGTCCTCCAACGGGGCCGCGGAAGGCGCAGTTAAGCTGGTCAAACGAACAATTTTGAAGGCTCTACGCGATAACCAAGACGTGGACACGGCGCTTCAGTCATATTTACTGGCATACAGGAATGCTATCTACAGCAGCACGGAGGAGTCGCCGGCTAGGTTGCTGCAGCGAAGAGGTTTACGCACGAGATTGGACTTACTGCGCGCTGACGCTGGCGCCGCGGCACGCGACAGTGCGCGTAACGCGCAACTCCGTCAACGCGAAAACGCTGGGGGTGCCTCGAGGTCGTGTAAGGTGGGTGAGAATGTTTGGGCTAGGAATTTTAGCAAAGGGGAGAAATGGGTTAGCGGGACCGTTACGGAGCAGTTAGGTTCGCGAAATTATTTGGTGCAAAGGGAAGACGGTCAAATTATTAAAAGGCATATAGATCAGTTACGCAACAACTCACGCTTGGCTATAACGGCGTGCCCAGCGACGGACCCGGGTGATAGCCAGGAGAACGGAACGGCACCGCGTGCGCCACCGGAGTCCGCCTCTGTGCCGCCCGATCCTATTCCTAAACGAGTGCCAGTACCCGTAGAAAGATATGGTAATCCCGTATTATATTGACCCCGTACTGTATAACATACAATGTATTGGTTTAAATTTATACTCCAATAGCAATCATAATAAGGTATAATATCGCATTCGCCACCTATGGCTTGATAATAAACATTAAGTTACTTAGCTTCTGTTTAGTAATAGTTTAGTTATAAGTAGATAAGAAAATGCGGGCCTGTATTGGATAAATTGTGTTTTATCTCATCCTTATACATACATAAATGAATAACAGATTAAGACAATCGATTAGGGCCAATACAGGCTTGTAAGCGTTTATGGAAACGCCATTAAGATGTAAACAAACGGAGTGCCACAATGAATTTTTATTTTGTACCTTTATAACAAACTTTTAAAAACTGATAAATTATGCTTGTCTACGATTAATAATTAAACCAATAAGCTTTAGGTGTTTAGTCTTAGTTAAGTGGTAGGGTGTGATATATGTACATGTATAGCAATATACATAGACATGTATCACAGCTGATCGCCGGTCAGTGACCCAGCGGGTAGGTTAAGATTTTTATAAAAATGTTTATTGTCAATTTGGTGGTAGTTGTACATTCACTTTCGAAATACATCTTAATTACGAACGGACGTGCATTTGCCTTTTTAATTAGATATCCTAGTGTTCCTGGCTTCATATACTTCACAAATAACTAGCCACAAATAAAGCCAGATAAAATACTTTCAATACCCTTATACTCTTATATATCCTCTATAAAACTTTTGATAGCGCGATGTAGAAATCACCGCTCTCGGTACAGCGCCACCTAGCCTGAAATTTAGTAAACAGTTTTATATGAAAGTTATAGTACTTCACTTGTAAGTAGGCATCTAAATTACGCGAATAAATTCAAGTGCCGCTATCTCTGACACATTACCTCCTGAATGCAAAAAGCGGAAAGTTTTTCAATTCGGCTAGGGCAATAAATTTACGTGGACTTACTTAGCTAAGAGGTTAAGAGTATAATTGTCTTATCAGATTGCGGTAGAAATTAAGTTCTTTTCTTAATTTTCAGTTTTCAATTGCTATTTCTCATCATATATTTTAATTTTAATTTTTAATTTATTTATTTGGCTCACAAAACAAGTTACAGACATTAACCCTTTAACGCTCAAAAATTTTTTTCTATTTTTTTCTGGTTTCAAGCACATAAATGAGTTCTTAGGGGTAATATGAACCACAGAAAAATAATAAAAAAAATATTTTGTGTGTTATGTTTTAGAAAACATATGCTAAGAATACTTGACATTGCCCAACTTTCAGCAAATAACTTTTCATAACCAATGTTCAGTATTCTTGACATTGCGAACGGATTAGAGAGATAACTAATTTAAAAAAAATGAGTTTTTATGTTAAAAGTATTTATGGAGTAACTTTAAACGTCGAAATACAATTTATATTCACTTCCAGAGTCAGACTAAGCTAAGTTGGCAGTAGTTTTGATAGATCCACATGTTCAAGGGTGAAGTAACCGTCATAATTTCATTGAAGTTTGACGTGTAAATGACACTTGTGGAGTTTGTGCCATCAAAAGAGCTGTCAACTTACCTTGGTTTGATACGAGGCATAATCTTAATTTGCAATTTGAACCCTAAATGTTTGTTTTCCCAACTTTGCAATACCTACATGTACCGTAAAAGATATACACCAGCAAGGGTCACGTCATGTACCATCGTACCTACTGAACTATAAATCATAAAACTCGTGTATTTTTGCATTATTCCAGCATTTGGCCACGGCTCTTGAAAGCCTGGAGTCCGTTTTTTGCAACCAATCACAGGTTTTGGCGTAGACACTAGTTTCATGAAAGCCAATGCCTGTGCTTCCACTCCAGACGGTAAACTAGGGCTAGTTGGGATTAGTCCGGTTTCCTGAATGTGTCTTTCTTGAAAGTCTAGGAACTACCGTTTGCCTTTCTGACAAATGCAATTGGTTAGGCTTTGCCCTGTGTTTTATCAGCTTAATTGCTAGTTGTAATATCGGTAAAGCCTAGCGGTAAGAACGTGCGAATTTATTTGAATCTGGAAGTCGCGGAGACATAATCATTTGATATTAGTTGGTCGCTTTACGCTGAACAAAAAAATTTTTAAGGAAACCGAATTAATCCCAATAAATTCTAGTCTGGTTTTCTAAAAGTTAATGCTTATACCAATCATTGAGATTAGTTGATGCCATAAACCACGATAGGTCAAGGATGATTATATGACTGCTAGTTGTAATCTAAATTTTTTTAGGGGCATGGTATTTTCCGTAGCAGCGGCTTGTTTCCGATACAGCAACCATTCAGTGAAACATTGAAAATTTCAGATACGCCAGCACGTACAAATACAAAAAACTTTAAAAGCCTCATTTCTTTGTTTTGTTTTTCGGGAAACATTGATGTCTGCCTCGTATTCTGTCATTGAAAAAGAGTGTCAGTAAAATCGCTTTGAGTGTTTATGTTCTTGGTCTTTGTCGGCAGAAAGTGTTCGTAGTAATAGAAAAGTTGATCATTTAAACACTGGCAATGAGATTTATTAGGGTAATTCTCAAATTACAGGGTTAAAGTCATTTTTTCACCTGAGAAAAAGAGAAGACAAGGTGCTTGACTTCATCATCTGAACTAAATTTAGTCCTTTAAGAACATAATTATGGTATGGTATCTTGTCTGATCTCGCAATTGAAATGTCAGATTGATTTATATGCTCTTCTTCATTATTGCTGCCAGATAAGGGGGTGTTACTCTAGAGGCTCGAACTCCAGAAGTTCTTCAATTCTCCATTTTATTTTGCTATAAGGTCAAAAACCAGACAAAAACACATGCATCATTCAAAAAACACCCACGCACAGTGTCAATATATAAAACACATTACAAATATATAGATTATATCGAAACAAACATAAAAATATATATATGATACGTCTTCACTCATGGTAACTTTATCTTCGCAATGTTAAAATTACTTAACAGCCTAACAATAATGTACTTTGTTCATAGCGGCGCAATGCTAAGTATACTTAACATGCGTACCAATAAGTACATTTCTAAGAATCTCGCAAAGCTAAGCATACTTAACACGCATATTTGTAGCTCTGTCTAGTGTTCATTGGGCGTCTATATTATTAGAAATATATAATAACATAAAGAAAATATACCTAAGAACACATTGTAATGGTGTGTAAATAAATATCTTTGTTATAAATATTTTTTAGAAATTTATAATTTTCTAGTGTCCCAAGGCTGATTGCTGTCACTTCGTGATCCTGACAATAACTTTCGAAATATATGCGCCTAGGCAATGATTTCACTTGTCGAAGATACGTTAGGGTTTACACTATTATTTTATTCATAAAAGTACTGAAATAAAGTGAAAATTACGTTGCAATAATTTTTTGAATCTCGTGTTAAGTATACTTGACACTGCGAGTTAAAGGGTTAATAGAAAAATACATTACAATTTTACTAAAGTACTGAGCTGGCCTATAACTTATACATATTACATACAGAGGTAACTTAAAACTAAACTAAACTAAGTAGAAAGTAGAAATTATCATAGACATAAACATGTTCGTAATTGCCATTACTGACTAGACATATGAACGCAGCTTATGGATTATGTGTAAAAGATTTTCATGATTTTATTTTTAAAGGAGGGTAAGCTACATTCGAATATGTCTATAGTCGGATATAGGCATTAATCATATAGGCATTAATTTGGTATTGTGTTTTGGGAAATGCATAGAGAATTGTGTTTACTGGACTTTGTTACCAGAAAATAGGTACATTATATGAAATATATATAAATAAATAAATAAATATTATAGGACAATTCTTACACAGATTGACTGAGTCCCACGGTAAGCTCAAGAATGCTTGTGTTGCAGGTACTCAGACAACGATATATATATAACTAGCTTTTCCCCGCGGCTTCGCTCGCGTTAGAAAGAGACAAAAAGTAGCCTATGTCACTTTCCATCCCTTCAACTATCTCCACTTAAAAAATCACGACAATTTGTAACTCCTTTTTGCCGTGAAAGACGGACAAACAAACAGACACACACACTTTCCCATTTATAATATTAGTATGGATATACATTATAATTATACATAGAAAACATCCATGACTAAGGAACAAATATCTGTGATCATCACACAAATCAATGCCCTTACCGGGATTCGAACTCGAGACCTACGTTTTACCGATGCCGATTGGTAGAATCTTGAAGGGAGAAATTATAGGTCTTCTTACCACGGCGATCAGTAAATTTTGTATTAGGCAGATGTTTTGGGAACGTTCTATAAAAAACTTGTGCCACAAATTACTTACTAATTATATTCCCTTTCTGTAGATTCAACGACCAAAAGAAGCGCTGATAGCCTAGCGGTAAGTACGTGCGACTTTCGTTCAGGAGGTCGCGGGTTCGAACCCCGGCTCGCACCAATGAGTTTTTCGGAATTTATGTGCGAAATGTCATTTGATATTTGCCAGTCGCTTTTCGGTGAAGGAAAACATCGTGAGGAAACCGGACTAATTCCAATGAGGTCTAGTTTACCCTTCGGGTTGGAAGGTCAGATGGCAGTCGCTTTCGTAGAAACTAGTGCCTACGCCAAATCTTGGGATTAACTAACAACTGTCAAAGCGGACCCCAGGCTCCAGTCGTGGCAAATGCCGGGATAACGCAAGGAGGATGGTGATGTAGATTCAATCGCTATACAAGTAGACACCGCAATAATACACTAAGAACTCTAAGAAGCGATTGTTCAGTTCACCGCACAAGCAAAAATGAAAATGAAAATGAAATGAAAATGAAATATTCCTCAACCTCGGACAATGGCGATCTAATATATGAAACAAACGCGTTCCTGCGCACACAGTCTAAGCTCGTGTACGTGAACGCGTACCATGCTTGTATGAGTGAGATATGACAGGTCGACTGGTCGCGTTACACTGGGTCTGGGCGGCAACTGTGAGGTAACCGAGAGCGGATGGGTGGCACTTTTTTTTTTATGGGATAGGAGGCAAACGAGCAGACAGGTCGCCTGATGGTAAGCGATCACCGCCGCCCATGGACACCCGAAACACCAGAGGTGTTGGAGGTGCGTTGCCGGCCTTTAAGATGGGTGTACGCTCTTTTCTTGAAGATTTGAAGGTCGTATCGGTCCAGAAATACCGCAGGCGACAATTCATTCCACAGTTTAGCTGTGCGGGTCAGGAAGTTTCTGGAGAAACGCACAGTTGAGGACTGCCAGCCATCTAGATGATGACGATGGAAATGTTGTCGCGTAGGGCGATGGCGGAAAGAAGCGGTAGGGATTAATCCGAACAATTCCTCGGAGCACTCCCCGTTATACATGCGATAGAAAATGCAGAGCGAGGCCACATCTCTACGCAGCGCCAAGGGGTCACTTCGGGAGACAGAGAATGGCCATACTGTATAGTAGTCTGTTATACTGTGGTTCAGTTCACCGCAGCCTTGCCGCTTGCATGCGGCGTATCGAGTACATTTCCATAATAGGCCAATTTCAGAAGCCTCGCAGCCTGCCAAGACTGTTTACGGGTTTCAGGCTAAATTACAGTATCGCGTAATAATACGCCGCTACGGGTTTAATGGTTACGGTACTTTTAAAACTGTGCTGATGTAGCTATTTGAAAACGATGTTTTTTTTTTATATCCACTCCTCACATGCTTCCAGTAGCTACGAGCTTACACACCTCTGCACTATTAGTAAGTGCGATATGGACGGCCAGATGTTTTACCATTTATCGCGCGACCATAATTGCCTGCCTGAATTTCTTGCAGTAAGTAAGTGGTATTGAAATGCTTGATGAATTTTATGTCGAAGCAATTTTGAGCGCCTTATATGAATATCTAAATCACGTGAGTAGATTAGGTACAGTCAACCAATTGGAACCCTAGGCCACTCTACAACCATGTCAAAATGACAAGCAGTAAGAGATTTCTTACAATCTGATTTATAACGTCACTGTGACATAGTTCTATAGTGGCCTAGGGTTCCAATTGGCTGACCGTACATCAGTGGAAAACAGGTATGGGGCCGGCTGGATGTAAAACAGTCTTTGTAACAATTGTAACCTATTGCAACTCCAACTCAAAATCGATATGATTCGTCATACTTACTCGTACTTGGGCCGAGGAGACACACGATAAGTATTTGTACATACATTTCTACAAAAACAGCATAATTATTTTGCTAACATACGGAGTTACATATATAACCTAACCACAAAATTAAAATTTTGAAAAAACCCCCGACCGCGACATAGTGGGGCGATTTTCATGAAACATGGCTAAGAACACTCCCGACTAATTCAGCTTTCAGACAAAAAAAAACTAAATCAAAATCGGTTCATCCGTTCGAGAGCTACGATGCCTCAGACAGACACACACACACACAGACAGACAGACAAACAGACAGACAGACGTACACACACACAGACACGTCAAACTTATAACACCCCGTCGTTTTTGCGTCGGGGGTTAAAATTGTAATAGGTTTCTTAATAAAATTTCATTGGTCGAATCCTTCGGCTATTTTATGCTAAAATCACTACTTTATGTAAAATTTCTTAGTTATTTTTGAGTTTTCCTAAGTTTAGATTCTAGTTTACTATTACTTGTAAAATGTACGTTTTTGTATTTTTTGTAGTTTTATTTCGACCACACTGTAATAAACTCAGGTAGTTTGCATGACATTATAAGCAATTATAACAAAGTTACATATTACGTAGAATATTATACCCATAGTACCTTCAAAAGGCAAGTTTCTCATTGTCCACAAAATTTATAGCTTCAATAATCTAAGGGCCAATTTGAGAGCCACTCATCCGCGAAAACCCTTCGCGAAGGTTTGTGTAATATCGAAATACCAAATTGTTAATATCGCCATAATGGAGGGCACACTTGTGGAAGAATATCTGAGAAATTGGTAATGGCAATTTATTTTTAGTTTAGCTAAGACGTGCGAGTAGGCGTAGAACATCCTGAACAACCTAATAATTTCAAGAAACTATTAAAAACATGATGTAAATATGTTTTAAAGACACACACGGGCCGAATGCGATAATAGTTATTTGTTATACAAGGGGGCAAAGTTGTATTTTAACGCCGAGTGTAGAATTTAAAAACGAGTATGTGAAAGGATTTTATAATTGAACCACGAGCGAAGCGAGTGGTACGAGAATAGAGTCCTGAACTTGCGAGTTTTTTAACACACGAGAAGTAATAGTTATTTGTTATACAAGGGGGCAAAGTTGTATTTTAACGCCGAGTGTGGAATTGAAAAACGAGCAAGTGAAAGGATTCTATAGTTGAAGTTCGAGAATAGAATCCTGAAAATGCGAGTTTTTTAACACACGAGAAGTAAAAAATACATTTGCACCCGAGTGTAACACAAAACTTTTCCCCTCACTATAGCGAGGAAACTACAACGCAAAAAATGCGTTTATCACTGCTTCCAGTAGTTCCACAGGTGGTAAATCATCTTTATTACTAGATTCACCTACTTTTATCAATTTTAAAGCAGTTATTTTGACTTTATTCAATGACATAATGCTGGGATAAAACTAGGAATAAGATAGATGGATAGTCAGGATGACAAAAATCATCTCGTAATGCTTTTAAGTCCACCTATTTGTACCTATTGTAGATTTTTATATAGAATAAATAAATGTAATACTTTCGCGAGTAAACTAGATAATACCACAGGTGCAGAGCAGTAGTGTGGCAATAGAGACGCGGTGTGCCTGTGACACACAATTACCCCAGCGGAGTACACTGCAGGCTACATTTTTATGTAGGGTTTACTTTTTTAGGGTTCCATAGTCAACTAGGAACCCTTGTAGTTTCGCCATGTCTGTCTGTCCGTCCGTCCGTCCGTCCATCCGCACTAGAAAGCTGAAATTTGGTACCAATATGTATATCAATCACGCCGACAAAGTGCAAAAATAAAAATGGATAAAAATGTTTTATTAGGGTACCCCCCCCTACATGTAAAGTTGGGGCTGATATTTTTTTTCATTCCAACCCCAACGTGTGATTGGATAGGTATTTAAAAATAAATAAGGGTTTACTAAAATCGTTTTTTGATAATATTAATAGTTTCGGAAAGAATCGCTCTTAAAGGAAAAAAAGTGCGCCCCCCCGTGGTCCCCCCCCTTCTAACTTTTGAACTATACGTTTAAAAAATATAAAAAAAATTACAAAAGTAGAACTTTATAAAGAAATTCTAGGAAAATTGTTTTGAACTTGATAGGTTCAGTAGTTTTTGAGAAAAATACGGAAAACTACGGAACCCTACACTGAGCGTGGCCCGACACGCTCTTGGCCGGTTTTTTTTACAACATTTTTAAATATCACACAGGTTCATCCCGTACCGGGCGAAAATTTTCTGAAGAAACTCAGTCTAGTTGTGGGCCATATCTGGCAAGTTGCCTGTTAACAATTTTTCTTGACGACGATTTTATGACAAAGAGTAAAATTGAAATCGCACTAACTGATGCGGCGCGACAAACTAAATTATATCTTGGCCTCTGATATCATATGTGAGTGTATTTAGTACAGCGTCCCACTTTGTCGGTTACTATTAAGGTGAGATTTACTTGTATCTTTATATGAATAAACTGACAAAGCGGCTTTATAGCAATCGACAAAGTGGGACGTTTTCCCGTGCACACTCACATATAAATAATAAATAAATAAATAATAATAAATAAATATAGGACATTCTTACACAGATTGTCTGAGTACCACGGTAAGCTCAAGAAAAGGCTTGTGTTGCAGGTACTCAGACAACGATATGTATAATATACAAATACTTATATACAAAGAAAACATCCATGACTCAGGAGGATCTGTGCTCATCACACAAATAAATGCCCTTACCGGGATTCGAACCCGCGACCGCGGCGTAGCAGGCAGGGTCATTACGCGCTAGGCCAGACCGGTCGTCAAAACATATACAGCTTATGCTTCCTTGTCTAAGCTAAAACCGCTTCTGTCCAGTGAACAACACCGAGGTCTTCATCATGTCCTTCAACTCTTCACTGTGGTCTTTCGGGACTTCATCTCTCCAACGTATTTCATGCAGACAGTCTTCAGCCATAACATTGACACTCCAATATACCCCCCGATACAGACTGCATGGTTAATTTGACTCCCTTGCGAACTACGTGTCGGGTGCCTTAAGTTTTTCTAATGATGTGCTTTTGTCTCTTATTTTGCCTGGGCCTCTATTATTAAATTTATAACCCCCGACGCAAAAAGGACGGGGTGTTATAAGTTTGACGAGTCTGTCTGTCTGTCTGTCTGTCTGTCTGTCTGTCTGTCTGTCTGTCCGTCCGTCCGTCCGTCCGTCCGTCCGTCCGTCCGTCCGTCCGTCCGTCCGTCCGTCCGTCCGTCCGTCCGTCCGTCTGTCTGTCTGTCTGTCTGTGTGTGTATGCCTGTGGCATCGTAGCTCCCGAACGGATGAACCGATTTAGATTTAGTTTTTTTTTTTTAAAGCTGAGTTAGTCGGGAGTGTTCTTAACCATGTTTCTTAAAAATAGGTCCACTATGTCGCGGTCGGGGGTTTTTTCAAAATTTTAATTTAGTCGATGACATCCATGCTCCTTGGCGCTTCGTAACTACCCCCCTATCCCTCTCGAATTTTTGCGACAGAGCTAACTGCGTATCGTATTAATTTTATTTTTGGCTAGACAACCTAGTCTTTCAAAGTCGAAATATTTGACTAATTGCAAAAAAAAAATGTCACCCTACACATTCCTGCCTTACATGGTGTAAGCAGTGTGAAATGACGTTGCATCCGGTACTTTCCTGCACAGATCGAAGAGTTAATGCACCCAGTGTACCTCGGTTCACTTGCGCTGAAACCCGGAGAGCCAACTCGAGAGTAAAGCACCTACTGATATAAGCAGCCTGATTCTGATTTAGAAAAAGAGTAAATTTTTAATTAAATTCTGAAAAGATAAAGTGATCATTAAAAGAAACTATGCGCTAAGTACGCTAGCGCATGCTAGCGGTAAGTACGTGCGACTTTCGTTCCGGAGGTCGCGGGTTCGAACCCGGCTCGTACCAATGAGTATTTCGGGACTTACGTGCGAAATGTCATTTGATTTTGCCAGTCTCGCTTTTCGGTGAAGGAAAACATTGTGAGGAAACCGGACTAATCCCAATAAGGCCTAGTTACCCATCGGGTTGGAAGATGGCAGTCGCTTTCGTATAAACTAGTGCCCACGCTAAATCTTGGGATTAGTTGTCAAAGCGGACCCCAGGCTCCCATGAGCCGTGGCAAATGCCGGGATAATGCAAGGAGGATGATGAATGATCTTTCTAACAAAGAAATAACTTCTAAACACAATATTTCTTGGGTGAATCAACTTTTCTTTGCCAGCAAAATTTCGCATACTTCGACTACATGTGGTCAGAAAATTTAATTGGGATTTAGTCTAATTAATGTATACTTATTATATTAAAGACAAATATACCAGCTACGCAATACAACATGTAATTATAGGATTTCCTATTTTATAACTTTGTTTCGAGCAGTGACCCAGTGGACATAGCTGTCCCTCACTTTTGTATGAAAAAAGTGTCTCTTCCACTGGGTCACATATTGTTTTAATTAAAAATGAATCGTTTTTAAATTTTTCCCTTATTGGTATACGTGAAATAGGGATCTTTATTCACGATGGTAAGGTTAAAAAAAAAAAATAAAAAAAAAGGGGACTTAAAGGGGAAGTGGTTCGTAAATCATGTCACCATAAAGGAAACATGGTAAACAATAGTACCCATGATGTTTCTTAGGATATTAAATTATACTAGTTCAGGAACACGGTTTCAAAATGATCACCCACCTCGCACATCGAAACTTATACAAGTAAGCATGCTTAAATGTTTTCTAAGTATAATCATAATCATAATATTTTATTTGTAAAACCAATTTACACGTCAATAGTAATAATTAGTAATTAATTACAATACAATATTAGAACAAACAGATTGTTAGAATTGATTGTTGTGTTGTTGTGTTGTTTAGATTTTTTTTTTTTACATGATGGTGTCTGTTTTTAAGTATACAAGATACCTGTGTCAAGAGACTTGTTTGTATAGAAGTATGTATTTATCTAAATAAGTAAGTATATCGTCATCTAGCACTCAAATCAAAGTTTCCAATATTTTTATTTAAATTATTATAAATAGTAGTTAGTTATAGTTTAAGTTAGTTTTAGTTTATTATTTATTATGTTTTAGTGTACTTAGTAGTAATTAAATATTTTGGTATCAATTGAACGAATAAAATACTTATTATATATTAATTTATTTTTGTATAATATACTAGCGACCCGCCCCGGCTTCGCACGGGTACTATACCAGCATGTAATCCTTCCTCTAGAATCACTCTATGTATTAAAAAAAAAAACGCATCAAAATCCGTTGCGTAGTTATAAAGATTTAAGCATACATAGGGACATAGGGACAGAGAAAGCGACTTTGTTTTATACTATGTAATATAATATATATACTGATTATTGTGACGTTAAAAACATAAGTGACTCCTCTGATGTTGCTTATGTCCATGGGCGGCGATGACTGCTTCGCATCAGGCAGCTCGTCTGCTGCCTATTTCATAAAAAACCGGCCAAGAGCGTGTCGGGCCACGCTCAGTGTAGGGTTCCGTAGTTTTCCGTATTTTTCTCAAAAACTACTGAACCTATCAAGTTCAAAACAATTTTCCTAGAAAGTCTTTATAAAGTTCTACTTTTGTGATTTTTTTCATATTTTTTAAACTTATGGTTCAAAAGTTAGAGGGGGGGGGACGCACTTTTTTTTCTTTTAGGAGCGATTATTTCCGAAAATATTAATATTATCAAAAAACGATCTTAGTAAACCCCTATTCATTTTTAAATACCTATCCAACAATATAACACACGTTGGGGTTGGAATGAAAAAAAATATCAGCCCCAACTTTACATGTAGGGGGGGTACCCTAATAAAACATTTTTTTCCATTTTTTATTTTTGTACTTTGTTGGCGTGATTGATATACATATTGGTACCAAATTTCAGCTTTCTAGTGCTAACGGTTACTGAGATTATCCGCGGACGGACGGACGGACGGACGGACGGACGGACGGACGGACAGACAGACATGGCGAAACTATAAGGGTTCCTAGTTGACTATGGAACCCTAAAAAACATATACTTTTTTGCAGTGTTTCTAAACTGCGTAATATTTTTTGCTCTTAGTATTTCTGGACCGATACTAACTCTGAGTCTACCTGTAAAAAAGCGTTTCCATGTGATATTTAAGTATTTTCTTAACAATACCAAACAATACTTAAGCCACTGGACAAAGTCCGCCAACCGGAAGGAAATGTCATACACACAATGCCGTCAAGTGGGCAACATGTCCGTTATACACTCGTGTAAGGGATGTAGTAGGCTACACTCTAGGGAGTGGGGAATTATTATCACGCCATATTTAATGAAACTTCCTGCTAAGTTAAACTGTGGGATAAAGTTTGGTACCCGTCATTTCCGGGCAAATACGCGCGGTACTTCTGAGCGAGCTCCATCGTAGGCCACGTCTTCGCCTCGGCTAGTAGTAGTAATGAGTATACTAATTTATAGTAAAAAAAAAATGAAGTGAGTGTTTTTCGTGTTTTTTAGGGTTCCGTACCTCAAAAGGAAAAAACGGAACCCTTATAGGATCACTTTGTTGTCCGTCTGTCCGCCCGTCCGTCTGTCAAGACCCTTTTTCTCAGGAACGCGTGGAGGTATGAAGCTGAAATTTATATCAATTACTCAGGTCTACTGTCCCTTGAAGCTGTGAAAAAATCAAACTTCTAAGCCAACGCAATCATAAGATAGAGCCGTTTATGCCGCAAATTTTCGACACTTGCAAGGGAATCAAAACCTACAGGGTGCTTCCCGTGAACTCAGAATCTTGAAATTTGGTACGAAGCAACGTCTTATAGCATAGATAAAGGAAAAATTACGAAAACCATAAATTTTTAGTTACATCACATAATATATTTTTTTTTAATAATTTTAACCTTACTACCCATTTCCTCATAAACGCGTAGAGGTATTAAATTGAAATTCATACCAAATACTCAGGTCTATAATACCTTTAAGCTGTAACAAAATCAAACTTACTCGCAAGTACTCGCAAGGGAATCAAAACATACATACATACATACAATCACGCCTGTTTCCCAGAGGGGTAGGCAGAGATCACGGATTTCCATTTACTACGATCCTGACAAACCACTTTCGCTTCACACACTTTCATAACATTTCTCATACACGCTCGTCGGTTTCGAGTACTTCTGACCTGGCCTCTTTGCAATATTTCCCGATTTGATCAAGAAAAGTTCGCCTAGGTCTTCCTCTACCAACTGACCCTTCCACTCCTTTTTCATATACTTTCTTCGTTAATCTCCTCTCATCCATCCTCTCTACATGCCCAAACCACCTTAACATACCCATCTCAATCTTTGTCACCACATCTACATCCACTCCACACTTCTCTCTTATCACGCTATTTCTGATCCTATCACTCAACTTTACACCAGCCATGCTTCTTAACGCTCTCATTTCTACGGCATTCACTTGACTTTGAAGTCTTTTCTCCCACACCCAACTTTCACTACCATACATAAGTGTAGGCACCAAAACTCCTCTATGCACCGCCAGACGTGCTTTTTGCGACACTTTCTGGCTGCCCATAAAAGCGTTTAGTGCTCCATTCACTCTATTCCCAGCATTCACTCTCCTTTCAATATCTTTTCCATGTTTACCGTCCCTTGTAAACAACGTTCCCAAATACACAAACTCTTTCACTTGTTCCAAACTTTCATTATCGATCTCAATTTCGCAATCTGTCATAATCTCATCTCTTTCAAATACCATTACTTTCGTCTTACTGACATTCATTCTCATTCCTTTCCTCTCGAAGGATGCATGCACTCTTGTTACCATCAGTTGTAACTCCTCGGCCGACGACGCAAGTAATACTAGGTCATCGGCATATAGGAGACATTTGACCAGTAACCCTTCCATTCTCAACCCACAATCATAATCTTTCAGATCTTGCAAACAACTATCCATGAATAAATTAAACAGCCACGGCGACGCTACACATCCCTGTCTAACACCCTTTTCGATGCTAAACCACTCAGTGTATGACCCGTTTATTCTCACGCAAGCACTGGAATCCTCATAAAGAGATTTCAGTGCTTGAACGAGTTGACTGCCTACTCCATACATGGACACTACCGACCACAATTCATTCCTCATCACTCTATCATACGCCTTTTCCAAGTCCACGAAAGCGCAATAGACCTTTTGACCTTTGGCCAAAAACTTTTCGGCTATGCATCGTAAGGAAAAGACTTGATCCGAACATCCCATACCCTTTCTAAATCCCGCCTGTGCATCCCATACTTTCTCGTCGGTTACTCTCACTACTCTCTCAATCAACACTTTCGCATACAGTTTTCCGACGATGCTGAGTAAGCTAATGCCCCTGTAGTTTTTGCAGTCCAGTCGTGAGCCTTTTCCCTTGTAAAGAGGAACGATGACGGCCTTGCACTAGTCCTTAGGTACCCGGCCGGTACTGAAGCACAAATTGAAAAGGCGATACAACTGACTCGCTACAATGCCCTGTCCAGCCTTCAGCATCTCGGCGGAGACCTTGTCATATCCTGCAGCCTTACCTGATTTCATACCTTTCAATGCTTTCACAATCTCATCCATGCTAATTTCATCCATTGATAAGTTTCCATTCAAACCTGAGGTTAGCATATTTGCTTCCTCCCTTTCAAACAAGCTTTCAAAATACTCCTGCCATCTCTTTAGAATACATTCTTCCCCATTCAGCAAACTTCCATTCGAATCTTTCACCGATTTTAGCTCAGAGTCTGAACTCTTACCTCTGGCTAGGCGAACGGATTTCCAGAAGAACTTTATGTTCGTCTGAAAATCTTGCGACAATCTTTCATCCATTTGATCATTAAGTTCATCTTTCTTTCTTTTAACTAATTCTTTCACACGCACTTTCATACTTCTATAGCACACATAAAGGAAAAATTCCGAAAACCTTAAATTTTTAGTTACATTACAAAATATATAATTATGACTCGATTGTCGTAATGAACGAACTTTGTAAACCTTGCAGGTTTGTACGGAACCCTCGGTGCGCGAGTCCGACTCGCACTTGGCCGGTTTTTTTTTAATTTATTAATGAATTCATCTTGAGTAATCAAAAAAAACAAAACAATGACTTATATATAACTTAAACTAAACAATTTAATACAATTATGTACAACTTAAAACTACACAAATTAATATAATTATATTTACAAATAAAAAATGCTCCCCAGATCATCCTCGGAGGTGATAGTGCCCAGGTAGGCTGGCAGCGTTGCCTTTTTGAATGACCAAACTTATTCTTTGGCCAAAGTAGCTGCCGGCTGGTCACCGGATACGTCAACCAGGCGTTGATATTTCTTTCTTGTGTAATAAACCATCATCTGGGAGACCGAGCTTCTCTCGGAGTTTGATAACTATAAAATACGCGTTTCCCGGGACCAAATACTAAGCTAGATCGATTTTTCACCCCCGAAACCCCCACATAACAAAATTCAGCGAAATCGTTAGGGCTGTTTCCGAGATTGCCGGTGTTATATATCCCGAATGTACAATACATCCCGGGGAATTTACAACACATACGTGAACGGGTGCTGTCTGTGAAGACCGGTCTGTTTAAGCTAACTGGGGCTTTTATAGATACCTAATTAGTAACATTAATTCTGATTTATGTTACATTAGGACACTCTGTTCGGTTCTCGTTTGTTTCTTTTCCTTACTGATTATTTTAATTAGATGATTATCATGACTCTCGGAGGCCCTATACATCTCTAAGGAGAAATATTAAGTGTACATTTTCTATTTATTTGTGAAATTACGAGTCATTAGCACCTCTAAAGTAATTTAAGACTTTTTTTTGTAATTGTACTTTTTATATTAAGTATACTTTTAGTTGAAATTCGACATTTAGAGACCTTATACATCTCTAACTCATTATAGTAAGATTAGTATTATCAACTGTGATAGTAGAATTAATTGTAGTAGTAGAATGACTATTACCTATCAATTGTAATTTCAATTCAATTTTAAATATTTTGTAAATATGTACCTATTTGATGTGTAAAAGTGCTCCTGTGGCCTATTTGCTGAATAAATTATTTTGATTTTTGTTTTTTTTTTACAACGGGTGACTGACAGTGGACCACGAACGCTGTAAAAAATTAAAAACTGTTATTAAAATCATAATACGCCTGAATAGTCTTTCACGATAATATATTTTATAAAGTACAGATAAACAGAGCATTGGATAAAGTCTGACCGGAAGGAAATGTCCTGCAGGTGCGGTACATTGTACTGCAGCCGGAAATGTCGGTTTTACACTCCTGGATACAGATTCAAATTTCAGGATTTTGGACTATTTAATTGGTTTTGATACGACCCGAATTCTCGTCAAGGTGGCAAATTACACATTTAAAAATAAAGTATTTCGTAAAAAAAAAGTCCGCGGTGGATTAATATAGACATAACCATTTTCATGCTAGACTCTCTATGCGACGCCGGGCCAGATCGCTGGGTAGACTATAAAAAAAATTGTACACATTGTATGAAAGTACGTTGTACTATATATTTACGTGTATGTTTTGCTTACGAGGAGCAAAGCATTGGGTAAAATCTAACCGAAAGGTAGAATCTCCTGCTTGTTACCATACTAAAGAAAAGTCTTAACGCGACTTTAGAAATTATCTATGAGATCAATTCAAGCGTGTATTGTGGGATAGTGACAAAAGTATATCTTAAAGTTATGCGCCTAATTCCAAATTACTTTTTGCTGAATTTGAATAGCGATTGTTCTCTAAGATTTACTGTTAGAGGATGGAATCTAGGTATAATGGATAAAAAAACCGGCCAAGAGCGTGTCGGGCCACGCTCAGTGTAGGGTTCCGTAGTTTTCCGTATTTTTCTCAAAAACTACTGAACCTATCAAGTTCAAAACAATTTTCCTAGAAAGTTTTTATAAAGATCTACTATTGTGATTTTTTTCATATTTTTTGAACATAGGGTTCAAAAGTTAGAGGGGGGACGCACTTTTTTTCCTTTAGAAGCGATTATTTCCGAAAATATTAATATTATCAAAAAACGATCTTAGTAAACCCTTCTTCATTTTTTAATACCTATCCAACAATATATCACACGTTGGGGTTGAAATGAAAAAAAATATCCGCCCCCACTTTACATGTAGGGGGGGTACCCTAATTAAACATTTTTTCCATTTTTTTATTTTTGCACTTTGTTGGCGTGATTGATATACATATTGGTACCAAATTTCAGCTTTCTAGTGCTTACGGTTACTGAGATTATCCGCGGACGGACGGACGGACGGACGGACGGACAGACAGACATGGCGAAACTATAAGGGTTCCTAGTTGACTACGGAACCCTAAAAATCTGACAAAAAAAGAAGATATAGCATCTAAGAATCGGTAGTCCAATCAATAAATGCGCCATCTAGTAATTTCGACCAACCTCCATTTACCATAAACAAAGACATATGTAACTCCGTATAGACGGATAAAGTCTAAGAAAAAAACTATTAAAATTTGTCATTTTGACACATATCAAGCTAACAATGGGCCAAATTCTCAAAACTGAGGTTCAAAAGTTTTAAACTTGTGTCGAGAGATGGCAGTCTATGCCCTGTGATTACACATTTTACTTTGACAGTAACTATCTATAATACTCGATCCTCTTTGCCATGAACAAGCTTTTTACGTATCAAAACCGTAACAAGTCGCTGAATAAGATTCTTGTTCAGTCTGCAGCGGACGTAGGTGTCAGTTAACACTCCTGCAAGGGACAGAAACGGCTACGATATATGCAGTGTAAAGCTGGCATTATTTACGACATACTTACACGAGGAGTCTATTCGAACTTACATTTAAGAACATCATGATATAAGTAGCCCCTACACTGAGAAAAAAAAACAACCAGTTGTCATGTTCGTTCAACAAGTTTTTTGGTTAAAATAGCGCCTACTTACTCTTTGGTTAGATTTTGTTAACTGTAACTAGTAAATTCTACAAGTTACTTGTCATTTGAATCAACAAGCCGATTATATAAAAGCAACATGACACATATTGCTTTAAAAATATGCTTGGCTGATTCAATCAAATATCTTTTAACAAGTTTGATCTTGTTGTTTGTACAAATTCGACTTGTATCATCAATATTGTGAGCTATTCCGTTTAGTAAAATACTTTTGTTTCAAACAGATAAAGCCGCAACAAGTCCAAGTTGTTAAATTCACAATGCAAATTTCTGTCAAAAGCACGACCATGGTCGAATCCCAATTAAGATCACGAACGACGAATACGATTAAAATATAGCGGTCTGGGCCAAGAGTACACTTTTATTGCTTTTGGCGTTGAAACTCTTGGCCTGTGGGGTCCAAGTGCCAAGAAACTATATGAGGCGCTCTCAAAAAAATAGTGATGCCACTGGGGACTGTAGAGCTGGCAGCTTCCTCGCTCAGCGCATAAGCATTGCGATTCGGCGAGGTAATGCTGCCAGCATCTACGGAACATTGCCGAAGGGGGTTTACCCTTGAATCGCCGACAGACACTTCTTCGAATATTATTTCAAAGACAACGTTTCAAATAATTTCATTTCATCGACAGTTTATATCGTAGAACAATCGATACAAGTAAAATCAAACCGTAGACTTTTATTTCGTAGATAAGTTATTCCGAGTTTACTTTATATCGCGGTATTTCGTTTCGTGTTTTTTCATTTCATTTTGTTTTACATTAAATACCTACAATTCATTACGCATAACATATTATTTCAATTATGATTTTTTCTAAAATTTTACAATTTGTAAACTGTTTGATTGGTCACAAACCTAAACCTACTTTAAATAAAAATCGTTATTGTGTGTGGGGTCGCTGTTCTAACCTAACCTAAACCTACTCTGTAAACTGTTTGTTTTTGTGTGTGATCACAGTTCTAACCTAACCTAAACCTACTCTGCAATACGTTTGCTTCTGTGTAAATCACAGGTTGAACCTAACCTAAACCTTCTCTGTAAACTATTTGTTTTTGTGTGTGGTCACAGTTCTAACCTAACCTAAACCTACCCTGCAATACGTTTGCTTCCTTGTAAATCACAGGTCGAACCTAACCTAAACCTACTCTGTAAACTTGTTTTTTTGTGTGGTCACAGTTCTAACCTAACCTAAACCTAATTTAAAAGCCATTCGTTGTTGTGAAGGTCGCAGTTCTAACCTAACCTAAACCTACTTGGTAAGCAGTTTGTTTCTGTGTGATCATACTTCTAACCTAAACCTACTCTAATATAGGATTTAAGCCAATGGTCATAGTTTAATTATGGACGTATGTGATGTGCCACGATGAAATCGACAATTTGAAGTTTCCTAGAACAGAAACATCTATTAAATGTGTAGTACGACAAATGAGAAAGTTTTGTAATAATACGTCGAATAAATGAATTGCGATGTTTTGTAGTTCTGCTATTTGAAGTACTTTGAAACGAATCAGCGATGAAGAAATATTAGTTGAATAGTATTTATAATAACTAAGAAAATTTCAAATAAATAATAAATAGTAGTTGAAACAAAATTACTCGAAATAATTTTACTCGAATTAAACTTTCGATGATTTGTTGTCGATGAAATGATATTCGATGAAAAGTTTGTCGGCGAAACAAGGGTACACCGCCGAAGGGGGAATTTTTATTTTAGGCGGTTTTTATTTAGGCTATTTTTAGTTTTAATTTTTATTTACATAGTTTATAATTTTTTATTGTAATTAAAGGTTTTAGGTTTAATTATCATTAAATTCTGTATTTAAACCAAAAACGTTTATTCTATAAACAGGCTAATGCTAACACTTTTTACAGTACTGCCAAATTGATACAATTTCGGTATCATATTGTATGTTTGAATTGCGCTCAAAGATGGGCGGAAATGGCATTATTTTATGCTCCTACTCGGTCCAGCAATATCTATAGCTGAGGATTTACATGCAGGTATAACAGATTTATGACGATCGAAAAAGAATTCATTATATCCGGCTCGAAGGACCATAGATAATCTTCGCTGGTCTCAGGTCTTCGTAGTGATGGTGAAATAATAAGCGGACTGTAGTTTTAATCTGGTTTAATCCGAATTGTGGAAGACAAAGAAAGTGGTACAGTGAATGTCGTTGGAGGCGGAACAAGCGAACAGTAACAACCGTAAGTTTTTGAAAGCTTTAAGCTGTCAAATTTGAATTTGAATATTGCCATAGGTAAATTTGTGCATAGAGATTATTTGAATTACATATTTTTGATTATAAACAATATTGATATTTTATTTAAAAAATACAAATTGAATAAATAATGAATTACGAATGGTTAATGAATTAAAAATAATACAAATGATTTATAAAATGCGTAATGTCAACTTGAATGAATACAATATTTGAATTAAAAATTATGCAAATTGAATACATTATTTTGACAATTATTATGAATTAAATTAAAAAATATTAAATGGAAATTAATGAAAATACAGATTTAAAGAAAAAGGATCAAAAATGAATTAATGTTTGAACGTTTCTGAACAGATGTGCTTACAACATGGATTTGATTTTTCCTGGATCTGTATACCGATGTGGTATATAATTATATGTATATATATTTTTTGTTTTGAAATACGAGTGTGGACAATGGATTAGATTAAGAAGGACAAAAAAAAACAAAAATTAGTAATAAGAATAAAATTGGTGTGTATCTCTGTAAAAACATGAACAATTTACATGCAGCTATAACAAAACGGCGATTGAAAAAGAATTCATTATGATGTGGCTTTGTGGGTTTTTAAATTACTTAGAGTTTCAAAACGAGGGGAAATTGATACTTTCTCTACAAGAAGCAATATTATAATTATGATAATGTATGCTTGATATCTGTAAGGACGAAAAATTATTTAAATTTGCTTGATAAAAAAAAAAAAATATTCAGACGAAATCAATGGACAAAGATCGAAAAACAAACACAATTTTGTTCTTGGTTAAGTTGTTATACTGTAAAATTATTTTATGCATAAAACCAACTCCAATATATAGAAAATAGTTTAGGCCCCGTAACAGAACGGCGTTTCTGCAACGCGAAACGAAAACGAAACGCCGCGAAAGGTAGTCTGGCTCAGTCGCGCCAATACGCAAGAGCGATAGAGATATATATCTACGAGTGTTTCGTTTCGTGAGCGTTTGTGCCATTCGGCTACGTACCCTGTAGGTACTTATTTGTCAGGTAAGTAGGTACAAGCGTACCCAAATAAATAAATAAATAAAATAAAAAAAAGCGAAGAGGATCTTTTATAGAGACGTCGAAGTAAAATGTGTAGTCACAGTGCGTAGACTGCCATCTCTTGAGCCAGGCTTAAAACTTTTGAACCTCAGATTTGACAATTTGGCCCATATTCTTAGCTTGATATGTTTTAAAATGTCAAATATGAATATTAGCGCCATCTAGCTGAGCGTATCCCGAAGGTAATGCCATCTAGGCCACCGTACCTTTTTCTGTATGGTTACTGAGGTACGTTTTTTCTTAGACTTTATCTGTCTACACGGAGTTATATATGATATTTCCTTTTCCTAGTTCGCCACCATGCGTCTACACTTGTAACATTTCGTCGTACCTACTCATGGATTGTAACCGTGTCAGCACAACTTAGAGGCAGATCGTCCACATTTAGCGTAACATGTCTTGTTCGGTCCGTCGCCGTGTCACAAGTGTGGACCCAGCTTTAGGGAACCGGGAGGTGTGTTTAAAAAAAGTTTGGGAACCCCTGTTCTAGACTAATTGAATTTTAGTCTTTTAGTTTTCGCTTTCAGCTTAGTGAAGTTTAAATTCAAGGATTTAAAATTCGAGGAACCGTCATCTTTAGTTAATATTAAAGATAGGCGAGTTCAGAAAAGTTTCTTTAGATTAATATAAAAACGAAATTCCGTCTGATATTAAAAGTTCTAAATTTTTTTTAAACCCTGGATTGTCTGATTTTAGATAAGATTAGATTAGATACCTATTTTGCGAGTTATGATTAATACAAGAAGCTTTTTAAGTTGCTTTTTTGACGAAGACATTTTTTTTATGGGATAAGAGGCAAATAGACAAGTCGCCTGATGGTAAGTGATCACTGCCGCCCATGGACATACCGGCCTTTAAGATGGGTTCTGTCGTTTTCTTTCAATGCCTACATTGCTAAGAGAATCACTGAAGCTCGAGCAGTTCCATGTACTAATGTAAGGCCGTTTTAATGTATGGCCGTTTTTTTATGGGATAGGAGGCAAACGAGCCGACAGGTCGCCTGATGGTAAGCGATCACTGCCGCCCATGAACACCCAAAACAGCAGAAGGGTTAGAGGTGCGTTGGGAAGATGGGTGTACGTTAGGTCGTATCGGTCCGGAAATACCGCTGGCGACAATTCATTCCACAGTTTAGCTGTACGAGGCAGGAGGTTTCTGGAGCAACACACAGTTGAGGACTGCCAGCCATCTAAATGATGGAGATGGAGATGTCACGTAGGGCGATGGCGGTAAGAAGCGGTAGGGATTAATCCGAACAATTCCTCGGAGCACTCCCCGTTATACATGCGATAGAAAATGCAAAGGGAGGCCACATCTCTGCCTGATGAGTGGACGCTCGAAGCGTTCGGGGCGGACGAGCGTGTGTCCACCATATGCAGCGTCGAGTCAGGACACTTGTGAGCTTCAATTATAAACTGAAATAAATGTCATATACAAAGAAAAAGTGACCAAGGCCTCCAAGTGTTCATAGCTGAATGCGAACCAGCGTCCTCCGTTATCGCGACGGATGTCTAAACCACTCGGCCATTCGGACACGGTGGCAAGGGTCGAAATTTTCAAGTATATGACACAATTACCGAAGGCTTATGGCGCCCCCCGCCATCTCTGAGGTAGAACCGAAACTAGTTCGACCTCCTAACTGAATCAACTTATGTGATTACGAGTTAGCGAAGAGAGATGGCGCTGCCGTACTAATTCTTAATTAATTCTCTATGAGCAATTGAGGATAAATTAATTTGTTCTAAGAATGAGCTTCAATTGTTTGTCATGCACGCCGCCGCCCCGCTGCGCGCCCAATATAACGCCGTGGCTTGCGTGGGCGACGGTCGCGCGATGGTCGCGCGACGGCGATGCGACGCATACGAAATCAAACCTTATCGATATGGAAGTATGAGACGCGACGGCGACGGTCGCGCGATGGTCGCGCGAGCGTCGCCCACGCAAGACACGGCGTAAGCGTGCACTCAGGCCTTACATTTAGTGTGATTGAGTTTAACTTATGTAGGTATGTATTTAAGTATCACTAATTTGTAATTTAAGTCAGTATAATCGTTTTAGAATTTATTCTTCAACTATTGTCTTACTGAATAATTACAACAATAAATCTCAAGGTAATTTCCAAGATTTTCTAATTATCTGACTTTAATAGCCTCCAGACGAAGTAGGCCTTTGGGACAAAGAGGGATGTAGTATTTATTTGAAATAGACTTTATTTTTGTTGCAATAGGGGTCGTGGTTGGGCCAAGGTGTCTCTTTGATATTTTTAACAGCTATGTTAAAAAGATCGTTAGGATTCTAATAAGGCAATCCGTCCTCAGCCTATTGTAGTTGTGTTTACCGAAATTGTTGTAGGTACTGTTGTTAAGGTAATGTACCTAGAGTCTTGCCAAGCTATTGGCTATAGCTTTCCTAGCTCTACTTGCACGTGTTAGGTAAACGACGATTTCATCGAACGCCTTGTTCCAGATCTGTCACAGACTATTTAAACTGTAATTAAAAAATTTAATAAGGTTATTCATTCAGTAGCAAATTGACATCGGTATTCCAGGGGTTAAGGGACTATTTACGCACAGGCGACGCACGTCGTAAGACGCGGACCGCGCCGCCGCCACCGCGCCGCCGCTACCGCGCCACCGCGCCTTAATTAGGCGGCGCGTCTTACATCTTTCCTATACAAAATGTTCTGAGGAGACGTTTTTTAAATTACACTCAAGCGACGCGGCGCAAGCGTCCGCTCCACGCATCACATGCCTCACCGCCCGTGTGTATTTTACGCCTAGTAACATTTGCACCGGCAACGCTCAAAGTCAAAATCAGTGAGTCTGCGTAGATTGCTAAAGCAGAATAGTACATTACAATACAAGTTCGTAAAAAAGTAAGTTCGAAACGAGTGGCGATAAATTAAAACACGACCGAAGGGAGTGTTTTAAATCGACACGAGTTACGAATTTCCTTTTCGCACGTGTATCGTACGACGTTTTTCAGTACAGGTGGCCATCCGAAGTTTCGACCTGGCATATAATGAACCACTTCTCGCACTAGTGCGTAAAAAAAACACCATCTGTACTGAAAACGTAATTCACGACCTGAAACTTAACTTTAACTAGAATCTGTTGAAAAATGTGATCTGCATGGCGAAAGAGGCGAAAACATTTCTGTCAAACCTGAAACAAGTTTCCAGCTAAATTTAAATCAGACAGCTTTAAACAACGGCCTCATAAATCTCGATCCAAAATCGCTGTTCAATCCATGCATTCAATTACAATGCACATTCCGTGTCCGCTACTGGGCCACATCTCAAAATTTTTGATTTTTGAGATATAGATTCAGGTTCAAAATCATTGAAATTACGACCTTAATAATTCGTAAATAATAAAAAAGTCTCTTTTAAAGCTTTTTGGAAGATGCATGGTCACATCGTCTACATCTTTACTGCAATATACAGCCACAAATCCAAATATCCCATTTTCATATATCAAAACTGTACCTAGCGTAAACTTTACTTAGATAGTTCTACCCACTTAGATTATGTATTGTAAGGGAAACCCCTCTGCCAACAAACTGTCCTGCAGTTTGGCAGAAGATTTAATGTTGTCAAAAAGGGTTTATTTTGAGAATAAACGATTTTTTTTTTAATATGACAATTGACCCGTGACACAACCAGGCTCCAAGCTGATATAAATCAAGTACATCAATGGGGTCTAAAGAATAGTCTCGCACTAAACATTTCTAAGTGTTCAATTGTATCCTATACACGCTCAAAACATCCATGTCATAATGATTATGTTATAGCGGGTGAGAAAATAAGGCGAGCTACCTTAGTGAAAGACTTGGGCACTTGGTTTGATTCCCAGATGTCGTTTCATCACCAGGTCCTTGAAACTTGCAAAGAAGCTCATAAACGGATGGGATTTGTTAAGCGTCAGAGCAAGCACTTTACAAATAGACGAGCTCTTGACCTGCTTTATATTTCATATATCAGAAGTAAAGTTGACTGTAATGCCATTGTATGGAATCCGTATGAGGATAAACATATTTTAAATGTCGAAAAAATACAAAAATCTTTCGCAAGATACTTATTTCAGAAAATGTATTTTTACTATCCGTATTTGTATCCAACTCCGTACGTGTTGGGTATGGTGGGATACCAGACGCTCGAAGCTCGTAGGAGTATGACCTTGGTTCGTTTCTTTGTTGGTTTAATACGAGGCCAGACGAATAGCAGTTTCCTCTTAGCGCAAGTATCCTTAAATGTTCCACCTGTTTCAAGACACAATCTCCGTCCTCGTAAACTCCCCTTACTCAACATTCCGAACACCTGTACTAAGTCCAATTCCCTCTCGCCTCTCTACCGAGCTCTAATGCTCATTAATAGTATATTGGACCAGGACGACTCATTAGACTTATTTTCAACTCCTGAACCGAGATTTTTAGCCACAGCCGGGCGTTACCTCGAGGCCATAGTCGCCCCGAGCACGATTAGTACTGCTTAATAGCGAATATTATTTAAATTGAATTATTAATGTTTTATTTAAATTATGACTGTTTTGTTAATTAACTATTTTTATTCGTATGTTCCTATGTGTCATGATTGGTGTATACTGTAAGTGACATTGTATTAATAAATAAAAAAAAAAAAAAAAAAAAAAAAAAAATTATTTTAGAAGTGTGGCTGTATTACACTAACTTTAGAGAAACTTTTTGAGTTACTATACTTTAAGGAACAAACCAAGCCCAAAAATAACATAACTCACCCAAATAGAGCTATTTTAAACAACCTTGACGTGTCAAAACTTTGGCACGCGATTCCTCGAAGAAATCATCTCAATAAAACATTATTGAGATGTGGCAGTTCACCGTGCACGGGTCGAATTGCAATGCACAACCAAATCTAGCCATTCCCAACTTTGCCGCACTGTTTTAAAGCCCACTGCGACGGGGTTGTAAAGGCGTGAACACATCAAAGCGTATTTGCGGAGGCCCGTATTTGGCCAGTTAACAATGTTGTGTAACCACGCTGTTTGCTGGATGTGTGTACTGGCTTTAATTGATTTGATTGAGAGGGGCCATCATATCAGCTGTGGCTGGACACATTATTCACACAAGGATAATTATAATGTCGACACAAATACCCCAACCGGTGTTCAGGATCATCATCATCATTTCAGCCATTAATCGACCACTACTGAGCACTTCGTGCACGCCACTTATCCCACTTAGCCCAGTGTGCGTAGCCGAATGAAAAAACGCTCACGAAGCGCTCACGATTAATATCTCTTTCGTAGCTATCTATCTCTATCGCTCTTGCGTATGGGCGCGACAGAGCTAGACTACCTTTCTGCGACGCGAAACGAAAACAAAACGACGCGAAAAGCATATTATAGTCCCGCTCTGTCGCGATATTCGCAAATAATGAAAGACTTCCAAAATTCCATGAATGTTGACAAATTGTACACCTTGATTTTACCGTTGAATTTGACAAGTTATTACCCTCACGAACAAAAGTTACTTAGTTAGCAGTTAACAGTTCAATAATCGAACCACAAAATTAAAATTTTGAAAAAAAAAAACCTCGACATAGGGGACCGATTTTTATGAAACATGGCTGATAAATAAGAACAATTCCGACTAATTCAGCTTAGCAGCGAAATATAAATCGGTTCATCTATTCGGGAGCCACAGACAGACACACAGACAGACAGACACGTCAAACTATAACACAACGTCGTTTTTGCGTCGGTGGTTAAAAATAGTATGATGAGACACTAGTTTCTTAAATAAGTTTTTAATTTGATTAACCTATAGAATTTCCTCCTAAAATTAAAACAAATAAAAAAAACACGACATATTCGATGATATTTCTCTCTTTCTTATCCGCGGTCAAAAATAACAGGCCCCCGGAAGATAAATTCATCACACAAGCTTCCTTGGAGGATAAATCATCGCGCGCCTCACGTGATTTAAGGAGGTTCTACCTGAGAAGCCTATCTCTGTTAGCAGGTTTATGGTAATACTTATGACATGTATTTTGTGTTATATTATTGCCTTGGATTACCGCGATAGTTCCTAGTAAAATAAAACAAGCGGCTCTGTACGCTACACATCTATGAAACCTTAAGGCTCTCCCATTTTGAAAAGTTGACACAGAAATCATCATATTTAGGTCTTCGAGTCTATAACAGACTATATATAAGCAGTGTCAAGTGGGGCGACAACGTTTTTCATGGCTATGTAAGCCAATACGGGAGCGACAAACATGACCACAACTCTGGCAGGAGTGTAGTGTACCCGTGGCGAACAGGTATCGCGCTGATGACGCTTGGCACGGTTACTTGCGAGTGCCGCAAACCAAGCGTTGTCGTGGATTGTACGTCCGTCGAACACCAGTTTGCGCCACTTGTCTCTGTCTTCGGTAAGCTCTTCCTATTTGTGGACCGGGATGTTGAAGGCGTGCATGTCTCGTTTGGCGCAATCTTTGTGTAGTAGCATTGGTCGATCAACGCATCTTTTGGCATCAGCTATGGCACCAAGCATGACACACAAATACATACATCCATATAATAGAATACGTGTAGAATAAACATTTATTCGTGAACACAGGCAAGACAAAATACACATAATAACAAGACAGATAGGAATGATGTGCCACGAAATCATATTTAAGTGCCTAAAGGTATCACATAAAGGGGTAAGCAGAGCACATGAAACTACTCAAGTTTCAGTGCCACTCTTCACAAGTAAATACAGGGTTGAAAGAAAAAGAAATTGTGACATTGCAGTGACTGCCAGCCTCTCGCCGACGCCACAACTTAACTCATGTCCCACAGTCGACTTTTACAACACCCAAGGAAATAAAGGAGGTGGTGAAATTTGTTACTAATCACTACAGGTAGTTTTACCACTTTTTACTTAATTATTCTTCACACTTCTTACTTAATTATTCCTAAACAATTACGTAAAACGAAAACTGACAACGGAATAATTCAAATAAAGAACCTGTTGCCCGCAATAAAACAAGGATAATGGCCGAAAACAAAGCCCCGTATCTCTGTTTATGATTTATTCGTTGATCCCTATTAGTCGGCTGAAAAAACCGTGCGTCATGTCGACAGACGCTATTCATCAACTTTTGGAGAAATTGATACCTATATTTGTTTTCGAATCAGCTTTTTTTGGGAAATGCCATCATCATCCTACTTGCGTTATTCCGGCATTTGCCGCGACTCATGGGAGCCTGGGGTCTGCTGTGACAACTAGCCCCAAGATTTGGCGTAGGCACTAGTTTTACGAAAGCGACTGCCATCTGACCTTCCAACCCAAAGGGTAACTAGGCCTTATTGGAATTAGTCCGGTTTCCTCACGATGTTTTCCTTCACCGAAAAGCGACTGGCAAATTAAAAAATTTGTAAAAAATACGCAAGTAAGTAGGTTAGCACTGATTGACTTGCACATTATCTATTCGCGGATTAGCAAAGGAATGTTCTAGTTTATGACTAAAACGGATTTCCGCAAAGTAACGCCTGATTCCATCGATTATTTAATAATTCCACCAACTTTCTTCACGTAAGTGTGGTAGAAGTTGACTGTGGGGCATGGATTAAACTGTGGTGAAGGCGAGA